>NC_090917.1:1660375-1766678 GCF_040956055.1 Brachionichthys hirsutus
GTCTACAAATAACGAAGTGGTTTTGATTTCAGCCCACAAAAGAGCAACCCACCCCAAAGAAAACACTTTTCTATGTGTTGGTGGTAGAAAAAAAAATCTGGCCTTTTATGGAGAGCTAGTTGTGCATGGTAGATATGAAGAGCCCAAATAAAAAGAGAATGATGGGATAAGCGAGACAGGCTTGCTGCCGTGAAGGGAACTGGCTGAATGCTTGGCTGGCCGGGCATTAACGGAGCAGCCGAGCGACGTGGGGGCCTGCTTTATGGCCCCCCCGACTTGTTCCAGTTACTCTGATAGACTGACCACAGGCGACACCGGTACTGAAAGCTGCACCGCGCCCCCACTGTGGGTGAGTGGGGAGGATCCAAATCCCAGGAGTTAGCGTTAACGTTGTTTGGACCGCTTCCTCATCGTCGTCGGCATGGCGATGCAACGTAATCGCTTTGACAGACAGTTGAAAGCAGAAACTGAGCATCTACCTGGCCCGTGTTACGGTTGATTCTGCAGCCAGATGAAGGAACGACAAATGGACGCGGTTCAACGTCGGCGATGTCTGGAAATGGAAGGAATAAATGAGCATCTTCCCCGATCTTTCTGTCTCTCCAATCGTCTATTTCTATTTTCAACATCTAGCCCTCATTTCCCTCATGTGCTTCTCCCTGTTCGGCTGTCGACTTGTTTTTCATTCCTGTTTTTCCGACCGACTTTCGATCCGTGGGTGATGATGCTCTGTGAAGTATTCTTTCACTCCCTCCCCGAGTCCTGCCGAAAGCCGACAAAATAAAAGACCCTCTCGCCTCCTTTTGTTGGCGCTCTCCCACCCCCTCAACCTTCCCATCTTCAATTATTGCCCTTCAGATATTTTATTCTCCCTCCCTTCCACCCCCCTCTCAGCTAATGGGACTATAATGGAACCATAAGTCTGGAGCGTTTGGTTATAAAGCAAATGAGAGTGCATGCTCCAGTCAGTCAAAACCTCCAGCAGCTCCGTGTTGCGTCATAAACTCTCTTTTCCTCTTCTCTTCTAGCAGACGCGCTTTGATTTTCAGAATTATGTGTACTTGACATACACTTTGTAACTGGGACCCCTGCTGAGGCATAAGATATTCCCTATACCGCCTTTATGCAAGAAATGTGTGAGGAATAATAGTTTGTTGCTGATTCTAACTGTATTTCTCTTTCTTTTTTCCCCTTCATGCCGTTTGCTGCCTCCGAATGCTTGCAAATAAAGGTAAGAGCCTCTTTTATTCTGCATGCCTGTTTTTTTCTTTCCTTTTCGTGTATTGTTGTGCTCAAGCAGAATGTGTGAAGTGACTTCGGGGGGGGGACTTTCAAACACCTCTTTTGGGTAATTAACTTCAATTTTGAAAAAAAACAGCAATTAGCAAGAAGTCTTAGAATTTGACAGTAAGTAAACAACCTTGTGGCATATATCAAAGTAAGTGAATAAATTTGAGCAGCCCAACGGCTGCAGATAAGCGCTGCTGCTTGAAACTCATCACAGATGAGGAAAATCATTGGCTTAAATTCTTTAAATGCGCTGTTCCATTTCTTACTATATATAATAATATAACATGCCCTCACACAAGGGAGGAAATGTTATATAACTTTGTTTCCAGGAAGCGTTCACTGCCAGTAAAATGACTAATTAGCTAATGCAAATGCTAATGCTAAACGCGATCTGAATAGGTTGTTGCACAAATATCTGGACGCTCCTCGAGAGGTGTCGGATGCATTGAGGAAAATGTCTCTCAATGAGTTTTTATGTCTTAATTGTGTGTTTTTTGGTGTCATTGGCAGCAGCGTCTTCCATCGCCCGGCGCGTAGCAGATGCCTGACGCACAGACGCGAGCCAACAGTCTGAACGTTTTTACTGAGATCCAAGATTTAAGATGACGTTCTATGCTTAGCTGATAATTATCTTTAGCTTTTAGCAATTTCAGCGTGGTTATTAAAACAGCTGCTCGCGTGAGCCTTCGCCAGCTCCAAGGGGGGGGCGGGGGGGGGGGGCGATGCCTCGACCAGTTCCCAGAATCCCCCTCTCCGCCCGCTTCCTTATCTGGGAGCCGAACTAGAAGTTCAGTCCAGGTTGTTCCGAGTATGCAGGCACTGACGGATAGCTGTGAGTCAGTGCAGGCTGGGTTTTAATAACGCCTTGCAAACAAGGTGAGTGGGCAGCCCCCCCCCCCCACAGTACAGACTAGAACAATTTGCTGCTGGATTGCCAGTGATAATAAGTCACATAAGAAGGGTCCCCTGCTCTTGATGAGGCGTTCCATTTGGGATGAATAGCATGTCTAATGACCGCCCCTCTGCTTATTACCGCCGTGATTACGAGCCATTTGTTTTCTTTATCATGGCCCTAAAACTCAGGGGGGGGTTGGGGGGGGGGGGGGTGGGGGGTTTAATGAGTATGGTGTTGTAAACCCGTCTTTCCCCGACGCTGGGGAAGGTCACAGGGATTGCTTGATGTGGCACAGAGGCTGGACGACAGGATGACAACACGTGTCGGTTTGGGAGACGCCAGCGGAGAAGGAAACGAGGATGTCCAGAACAAACATGGTGCATTAACAGCCCCTCCCCCCCCCCCCCCCTAAATGGCAGAGTAAATTGTATTCGTGGGACCGCCAGGGGCTCGCCGGCGTAATTGTCCGCATTACAGCCCCATCCTGACTTGTATTGTCGTGTCTGACTTCATCTCTCTGACATTGCCCCCCACCCCCCCCCCCCCCTCCGCAGCAGTCTCTGTGGGCTTCATTATAAATAATTAAGAAATGGCAGGCTCCACCCGCGTCTGCTGACGAGACGCACGCACACGCACACGCACACGCACACGCACACGCACACGCACACGCACACGTGCACCAACACCAACACACGAACGCAGGTGGTGAGGGTGGCCCTCGTATCGCTCTGTTTTTCATTAACCTTTTAGCGCGACTCGCGATAACGCAGCAAGTAATGAGCGGGAATTAGCGTGTAAGTAATTCATGTTTGCTCGCTCGTACCCGTCGGCAAAGAATCGGCAGATAATTCGCCGTCTCCTTGTTTGCCACCTGGAGGTCAAACAATATGGCTGACATTTAGGTTTCTTTTTTTGTTAGGCAGTGGAGAGGGGATTAGGTTGCACTCGCAGGCCTGATAATCGGATTAGTGTTGGTATATGGTAATATATATATATATACAGTGTGTGTATATGTATATATATCTATAAATGCCCTTTTGATGTATAAAATTATGCAGCTATTTTATTCAATCTTGGCCGTGTTTGGATGTTGGCTCACTAAAGTTGATTAGATTTATTCCTCGTCTATCAAAATTTTACAAGGCGAAGACACTTATTGTTTTTGACTGGCAGAATTATAGTAGCCGATGTCGAACCGACAGTTTCAGAGATAGTGGTCATGCTAAGATCAAGAATTCCTTTGTCTCTTTAAAAATGACTCATTGTATTTAACTGCAGTAAAGCAATACATTGACCTCTCATAAAGGCAATCGATTAGGAATTTGCCTTAATCAGCATCATCGCAGCAGTATTTGGAACTTTACTTTGCTCATGGTAACGTGGGACCAAACTCAGCTGCGTCTTTTTGCAGGCACAGGAAAAAGCGAGCCGCTTAAATGACAAATTGCACGCCAGTCAGTTTGGCAGCCTATTGATTGGGCAATCCTCTGGTTGCGATTTATGCCAGCAATTCCTCTCCGATTTTGAAGGGGGGGGAGGTGTCAGGAAGTGACAGAGTTATGTACAAGTCCTCTACATGATTGGTTACCCAAGGTGCGCTCTTTACCAGCCGGCGGTCGGTCCTCTCGCAAACATCTACGGAGGAAGAACCGCCGTTTGATGTGAAATGATATCAGCGGGTTCTGCTGTTGGACTGTGAGGGAAAAAGCATCAACGCAATAACCCTGATTAGGGTTAAACTTCTACTTCTCTCTTGCCCCCCCCCCCCCATCTGTCGTGTAATTTACATGAATAAACGAGCAGAATGAGTCCCACACACACACACACACACGAACTATAAATGGTTATATTTTGTCCCAACCCTTCCCCATTTCTAATTTGTCAGGCTGTGCGTGTAGCGGTAAACGCTGTACGGCTGGAGCGGGTTCAAAGTGATCGGAGTGAGTGATCATCCTGGCTTCAGGGCAACATGGCAACGTTTGTGGCAAAGGGCACATTTCTGTTTTCAGAAGAGCTGAAGTCGAGATGAATCATGAACGAGCGGGTCTGGTTTGGTGTTGGGTCGAATGCTTTATAGCCGGGGCGGGAACATGTTCAAAGTGTTGACAGTGTTGCTTCCAAGCCTTGAATCCATTGGCCACTAAAACGTCCTTCTGTCGCATTGGTATTCAAACCAAAGAGTAAAGTAGGAGTAAAGTCATTTTAGGTTATGGTGCTGTACTATTCACTCGTCTTCCTCCCCAACACCAGCCACTCTCATGTCCTCCCTCGCTACGTCCATGTGTCTTCTCCTGGGTCGTCCTCTAGTCCTGTCCTTTGCATCGTCCTCCCCAACACCAGCCACTCTCATGTCCTCCCTCACTACGTCCATGTATCTTCTCCTGGGTCGACCTCTCGTCCTGTTCCCTGGCAGTTCCATCCTCAGCATCCTTCTACCGATATAGTCCCTGTCTCTCCTCTGGACATGTCCAAAACATCAAAGTCTGGTCTCCAACACGTTTAACCTTCACTGTCCCTCTTATTGTCTCATTTCTAATCCTGTCCAACCTGGTCACTCCCAAGGAGAACCTCAGCATCTTCATCTCCTCCACTTCTAGCTCCGCCTCCTCTCTTTCCCTCAGGGCCACTGTCTCTCAGCCGTCCCATCATGGCTGTCCTCACCGCTGTCCTGTAGACCTTTCCCTTCATCCTCGCTGACACTCTCCTATCACAGAGAACACCTGATACTTTCCTCCACCCGCTCCAGCCCGCCTGCACACAGTTCTTCATGTCTTGGAAACTGAGGACGAGCACAACAAATCCTGCAGCGATGGGTATCCGCCCAGAACAAGCTAGGTTGCCTCCACGCCACCTCCCCCTAATGTAATATACGCAAAAGGAAACTCTAAATAGCACATCAGTGCTGCCACAGTTTTCCAGGCTGGCATATGCAACGCCACTTCCGGCTCTGAGGATAATTGGTTCGGAGTCTGAGAATGTGAGACTAGTCAAAGCCCTTCAGATGTTGCGTGTGTGTGTGTGTGTGTCTGTGTGTGAGAACGTCCGACACCAGCAAACGCCAGGTTTGGTTCAACGGCAGCAAAGGGAAGGCACGGCGCCCGGTTTTAATCATCCACCGATGTAAGCTCCCACAGGAGGAGGGATGTGCTTGAGTTCGTTTGGGTTGGCGTTTATTGGTATGAAGCCTAGTTTATATGCTTTGCACAGTAAATCACGAGGGGGGGGCATGTTTGGTGCCTTCAACATTTTAACTCTAGTTTCAGATCTGTAGAAAGCTGGTAGTTTTATTTTCGGAAACTTTGAGGAAACTTTGAGACAGAGCGGTGGCTTTGACTTCCGGCCAGAGATGTCGACGCCCTCAAATGGATCGAGGCCAACAAGCCTCGTCCTCGTCGCGCAGACCTGTTGCTAATGAGCCGCCATTCCTTCCACGACTCTCTTAAGCCAGTTACTTCAGATCTTCTCCTTAATTAAAAATGCATTCTGCCTCAGAGTGTGTCGATCCCCCCCCCTCATCTTCCCTTGCTTCTCCTTACCTGCTCCTCATATCAATACCAAAATGAATATAAATGTCCTTACAACTGTTGTGTTGTTTTTTTGCAATGCCTACACTTCTGGCCTCGCTGTAGTCGAGTCGAGCGCGGGGGGAAAGTCGAAGGAAAATCCAAATGATAATAAGAATATCTTTTTTTAAATGAGACGAGTCTGCAGTGTCAAGAAAAGGGTGGCAGAGGCGGGGAGGACATGTGAGCCTCACAGGCTTTTTCTAATTAAGTGGTTTTCAAAAGGGGATCAGTGTGGGAACACGGCGGTGGGTAAATAACGCTTGTATATACATAAGAGGGAGGGAGGAAGAAAGACGGCAAGCGAGGAGCAACAACTGTAAACAGCTTGCTGCATAAGAGAGAAATGCAAATACACACTTGTAAGTAATAAGAAAAGATCAGAGAGGGAAATACATATATATGTGTGTGTGTGTGTGTGAAGGGAAAAACTGGAGAGGAAGCAGTAAGTGTTTTTAGACATATCCAGAGGAAAGAAGAAAACGTCACGGTGAAAGCAGCAAGTCGCTCTCTAATCGACAGGGAGGCCTTTTATTAGGCGAATGAATGGAGCCGCAACTTAAACTTAGAGCAGCTCTACTATTATGAGTCATTCAGGAGATACTTTCTAGGATTTTCTGGACGACGTTCGGTCACATCAGCCTCTCTGACCTGTGTGTGTGTGTGTGTGCTGTCGTGCTGGACAGGATGGATCCGTGCAGAGGGCCCCTGCTTGTCATCCCTGCATGATCGAGCCCTCTCCGCCCCGTTCCCGGAATCCAAAAATCCGGCCACAAACGCTCGCTAGCTATGTGTGACGGAGTTCAAGAATGTTTTTGTGGGTTTCTTTTGACCCATGTCAACAAGCGAATCTGTCAACTCAGTACAAATGGTGCTATTTGTGAGGTAAAACTGGCCGGATGCCAGGCGGCGAACTTATCGACGACTGGGCCGGCTGAGGTTTAGAGGACACAAGCAGGACACGTCCTCCGTCTGCAGAAACGGGGACCTAGTGCACATCTTCTGGTGCCCTTAATGGGTCATTACCTGGATATCATTTACATTAATTCGTTCATCTTCTGGACCGCTTACTCCGCTACCGGGTCACGGGTCGTGCTGGAGCCTGTCCCATAAGTCAATGGGTAAGAGGTACACCCCGGACAAGTCACTGGTTTCCATATTTCACTCAACAACTGAATATTAAAGAATTCCTGTCATTGTTCTGGGCCGTTTAGGCACGTGTGCTCGCTCCATTTCGCCTATTTTTCCCCCTCGTGTGTAATGAACTAGGAGGAATCACATTAAGGCCAGACAGGAGTTTAATCAAATCCATCATCTATTTCTGGATTTGCGTGATGCAGGGCTGCGTTCCGGTAAATGCCTTGGTTAAAGTCCTCCCCTCTTTCGTGCTCTTCATCGGTCTGGAGCGCGGACGCTGCAGCCTTCGACTCCAGCGCTCAGAATATCGAAAATTACCCGTTGCCAAAAATATGCCTGGCCTCTGTTAGCCCCGCTCGTTTGTTGGTCTTCCAGCGAGGGACGGGGCGCTGAGGCTAAGAGACTGACTTCTCAGCCGTCACAGCTGTGGGCGTGCGATTTCTTTACAAATCCACCCGATGCAGACGGAGGCCAGAACGAAGAAGGGGCCAAACAATAGATGTGGCTCCGTGGAGGGAATCGAACTACAGCAGATGAAGAGGTCAAAAGAGTCGATGGCGTAGGAACTCGCGGGTGAGCGATGTGCCAACAGAGATCGCTGCTGCCTGATCAACCCTCCGTCTTTCCTGGACCCCCCCCCCCCCCCCCCCATCCACTGGCTTGAGCGGAGGGGACTAGGGGTTAGGGAAGTAGCTGGGTCGGACAGACGGACCTCAACCCCGTCACCGGTCCTCCACCCTGCAGTCGCTCACCGTCGACCCGGGCCCACCCCTGCAGCCGCTCTCATCCCAGAATCTCATCTGTCCGGCCGCCCGGAGTGAAAGAGACGGCGGCTAACGGACTGCGGTGCGAGTTTGATGTATGAGCCGGCGCTGAGGATTGACACGGGGAGACTAGCTAGGTCGGATCAGATGGGCGTGGCCGTTTCTCTTACTTGCCGTCACGTCTGGCCTTTGGCGCCAGGAAAGCCCGGAGCGAACAACGCGGTTGTGTTTTTGTCTACTCTGGGGTACGCTCGTTTTTCCTGACAGCGGCGTTCTTAACTGCTTAATGTCGCGTTTAAGGTGAAGACAAAGACGGGAGGTTTTACTCCTCCTCTAACCAGAAGGGTTTTTATACCCTACACGCTGTGGCTCGTCTTCATTCCTCATGCCCAGTGGCTTGACAGCAGTATTAACTGGAGATAGATCCACTTTATCACTTGCCCCCACCCTACGGTTAAAACACCAGATAATATTTCCTCCCATATACTTTAGTTGGGTCCTGGCGATTCATTATTTATGATCTATTCCAAATTACATTATCTTTCGCCAGACTTCAATTACATCCTTCCCTGAGGCTCAGGAAATGACTCCGTCTTTCAAAGGAAAGAACGCGAACGGCGGATCATTCCCGTGCGCCTTTATCCACCGCAGTAAATTGGAACGCCTTTTTTTTTTCCCTCTCTCCGGTTTTCACCTATCGGATTTTTAAAGTTAATTGATTAGATGTAATGAGTTAAATATCTGCTCTTTGAATCGAAATATTCAGGGATCCCTCCTGCTTCACTAAAGTCTTATAAAGTTCACAAAAAAACAGCAACCCGGAAGCGTTCCTCTTCTCTTCCCCTCCAGAATGTTCTAGCGGCCATCTGAGAGAGTGGATGGAAGTCGACGGAGCTAGAACGGGCCAAGAGGGAGCGTGTTTAACATGACATCTAAGTATTTAATCACCTCTGCGACGATGTCAGCCTCCCAGACAGGGCTTTCCTTTTCCACACACACACACACACACACACCCCAGCCGTGGGTCTCTGGGCCGGTCCTGCGGCCCTCTTGTGACTTTTACGTGCATTTCTTGGAGCTCAAAGTGCATTTAATGCGACAGCAGAAGTGACTGCTTGGCAAATGTAGGATTACGTTTTCCAGAAAGCTTTGAGAAATGGAAACTATACGTCACGCATCCTCCTAGAAAGCGTCCGTCCTCATTACCGGAGGCTTTGATGTCATAAAGGCAGCGTTAAAGGTCGTGAAACGTGAATGTCACGCATGCACAATGACCTTCTACCCTTTCTGATTGCGTCCTGCCTCCGTGCAGCTTGCACCGCTGGCGGATGGAAGCGCTCGCACGAAGCGCACCCTCTATCCATCCTTTCTTTTCTTTCTTTTCGGCGTATCAAGCTTATTTTTGGGGAGAATGAAAAATGAAGGAGAGCAACAACCTCCTGCGTTGAGTGTTTTTGAAGATGCGCCGCAGATGATCGCAGCAGAGTTGGGAGAGGCCTTGACAAAGGGAATTGTTAATACGCCGCAGACGGGCTGATGTCTTCCCGTATAGTCGTGTATAATTTACGACCCCTTTTAACGTTTCATGAAGTCAAAGCAGCAGTATATTGTCCATTGTCGCCAGCTTTTCCGGGCTCAGTTCACGTCCTTTTTTTTAATTATTGTTGCTTAACTGTCCTTTTTCTTCTTTGTCTTTGACAATGAAGAAAGGGAGAATCAGAGAACAGACGATTGTTCTGCAGACAACGCTGCCAGATTTTACCCGCCGTGGCCACAATGGTCATCGCCGCCGCTTCTCGATTTAGTAATTTCATGCTGTGTCCACTTTTCTCAGTCGTCACGCTGCTTTCCATTCCTCTGTCTGCCTGCTGTCGAGGGCCAGATTAGATTGAAGGTATTTTGGGACAAGATTGAGAAAGATCACACAGAAAAAAACACAGGTCTTGGCTTTTGTTTATTTCCTGCTGATTGGATGAATGCTCCTTTTGCTCTATTATGTCCGTCAGGAAGTCTCCAACAACCTGCTGCTCCACACAACAGAACATCACCACGGTGCCATGCTTTCACATCACAACCGTACCACGGTGCCATGCTTTCCTGAGTATCCGTGCTGCATGCCGCCACCCCCCTCCATCACTTCATGCCTGTCACATCTGGGGTAGGGCGATGCAGAGGTGCACCTGTTAGAAAAGTCACCAGCAGAGTCTCTAAAAGGCAAAGTGCAGTAATTCTTCCCTTCACACCGAGGGCCTGCCTCCGCGTTCAACGGCATGCACGGTGATATGTGAAGGAGAACCCAGCGGCAGCATCCGAGTCACCACGTTAGGCTTGAGGTGCTTAATATAGAGCGTTCTCATGTTCCAGTCCGCTGCGTAGTACTCATTGTTTTAAGTTGCTCAAGTTTATGTCTATTTACTCTCCAACAGAAGCCTTTTTGTTTCACTTTGTTTCTGTGGTGCACACTCAGATCTTCACTTCGGTGTGAAAGGTAGGGAAGTAACACGTGACGAGTGAAAGAATGGATTTTTCTTTTTTTTTGTTCTTGTGCAGGCAGGAGAGTAAAAGAGAGAGCTGTGCTGCACCAGGTTGCACTTCCTTGGGGATTTTGCAGCATGTGTGCCTCAAGGAAAAGGTCTTATGTTGTTTGTGCATTTCAGCTTTGCTGTAAAGATCGGCTCAAAGCGACAATCTGTGTATATGTGTGTGTGTGCAAGTGTGTGTATATATATATATATAACACACAACCAGTGTGTATATTAAGTCACTTTTTGAAACTTAAGATCTTGAAAGCTGATCTTAAGTCTTTGAACGGGACGGGCAATTGTAAACTCATCCTGCTACCGCTTCATATTTTCTACTGGTGCAACCAGCGAAGTCGTAGATCTCTTTGAGAAACCCGCCGTCGGTGTCGCATCCCGCAGTACATCAGCCGCTGAGTGGGTGCAGCCACTTTCACCGTGAGTGAGATCTTCCACGGCGCGGGATTATTAGCTCACCTGACTGATCGCTGCCCGACCAGAGAGACAATCAATAGAACAAATTGTGTTTTCGTTCTCGTGCCTTATTCCCTGTATTTCACATCTTGGATGGAACACTCGGGAGCAAAAAAGGAACAAGCACAAAGAGGCTTTCTGTAATTGGACTCAAAGATGAGGTGCGCGATGAGAACGAGAATAAAAAATAAATAATATGTAAAAATCATCTCGGTACGGCGGGACCTGCGAGAAGAGATGGAAGCTTATTAATAATTAATCAACCTTGTCTTTTAATCAAGTTGGTAAGAGGCACAAAATGAATTAGGCAGAAAGAAAGGGGGCAATCAGTGTAATGAGAACGGCCTCTTGTGAGTTGTCTTTCAGTGCACGAGCATCTAAGGCTATTGCTTTGAGGGGTTATTCTTTGATGGATGGAGTTCTCGTGCGATGACACGCCGGTCAATGCAGGATAAGACGGTCTTCCCTAGCTGATATGCTAGTTGTAATAACCGCATGTGCTTATACCCAATTACAACACAAGGTCACATGCAATGCAACATCTCTGGGCTTTCATCAGCTCCGTCATCTTGCTGAGCCTCTCGTGTAACGGCGAGCGTTTATTTTGCACGTCCGGCAACCAGCCACGGTGAAATCAGGCTTCCACACCAGCCGGAGCGTAACTGCAAGGAGGAAATAAGCAAAACGCTCCTTCAGAATTCCGTCGGTCTTTTGGTGTTTTACAGAATGCTTGGCATTTCTTCTTACGTTAACTGTCAGCGTGCTTTTTTTGTTTGTTTGTTTGTTTATGCGGCTCAACATTTAACCCTAACCCTAACCCTCCTAAACCAAGATGGTTTGCATTTTATGTCTTTCTGGACTTTTATTTTTGCCTTCAAATCCCAGCCTGGCATTTAACGACTTGCATGTTTAATGCACACAGACGACAGTCGCGGGTTTCTGCATGCATCCTCTGTCCCTTCGAAATAACATTGTAAAGAATGAAAGAGAAGCACTGTCTGGAAGTGTGTTTTAAAGAGAGACACATTTCTAGATTCTCCCCAAATCAATTCAACTTTATACACATATTTGGGGGGGGAGGGAGACAAACACACGTTTACCGGCTGCTGAAGTCCAGCGCTTTTATTTTCCTTACTTTGTGCTCCGAGGACTCCGGGCAAAGCGTTTGAGTCAGCGCGATTGTGTGAGTCAATGCAAATATGCCGACGGCAAAGACGCATCAAGTCGAATATCAACCTCAGCGATAAAAATCTAAATGTGCTTAAATGTTCTGCTTTTTTATTTTTTATCCAGACTTTTGGAATGCTGCCTCCCGGAATTTAGACACACAGTCAGATATTTTCTTTCGTTCACACTTGGAAACAATTAACTATTAATTTGCCTCCTTCTTTAATCGCACCTCTTAACGATTTATTCACACTGAGCTTAAACCCACTCCCCCAGACAATAATGGCTTTCAAAGGGAACATGCGAACCAATCACAGGAGTCTAAAGTTAACACTGAGAAGCTCCACATTTCTTGCTGCTATTTAAAGGCAGGCGGAATTGGAGAAAACTCCCGTTCCACAACGATCTCTGCCCTTTACTCCCCAACACCCCCCCCCCCCCTGTCCAATTTCCTGTCCCGTCTCATCAACACCGGTCAAACCGTTGTGCACAGTTGTGTTCTTGTGCACACATGTTTTGGATGCGATTGAGTGTGTGGTTTGCGAGCCGCTCTCTAATTTCCTCTCTACCCGTGTCAGGCTAAATTGCTTCCTGCGTGTGATTGATTGGCACGCCATGTGAGACACGTCTCTCTCTCTCTCTCTCTCGCTTGCTTTCGTCTTTCCGTGTCCTCCCCAGCCTTTTGTCACACATGGCAGAAGAAACTAGGAATATTAATACGATATGATAAGAGGGGGAGACGAGGTCCGGCACCATGTCATCCCGAAACCAAATGGTTCCGACGGCTAATGGCCGTAATAAACGCAACAGAAACCAGTTGTCATGTGGGTCAGAATGAAACTCATCGCCTCATCGACAGTTTATTTCAGAACCACACGTTTGTGAAACGGCTCTGCTTTTTCCTTCCTTCAAGGTCAGTCAAGGTTTAACGTTTTAGATCAAAGTGGGGATAATGGTGACCAAAAATAAAATAAAATCGGGAACCAAAGGAATTCTTCCATATTGTTTACCTCACATTATACGGAATATGGAATCCACTTTTATAAATCTTCTGCTATGACATGGATTGTAAAACATCCAGTATCAATATGTGCGTATCAAAATATCTGTTCTTGCACTGAGGCTCAGAGGAGACTGTTTTACGGTCTTTCCCTGTAATTGGGAACGGTGGATCGAGACTTCCAGACACGTCTGTCTTACAAAAAAATAAAAGTTCAACGATTCATTAGTCTGCTCCATTTTTCTTTTGATCATTCCATTTTTGTCCTCATTCTTCTTTTTCCTCCGAGCCGTCTGGCCAGGCTGCCTTGGCTTCGGTTCCCAGGCAGGCAGGCAGGAGTGTTCTCTTTGCTTCCACCTAGCAGAGCTCTAGTCTCAAATGACTTGTAAAAGCACGCCGTGGACATCATGACAAATGTGCTTCTCGCTCACTGCCGCCGTCGCCGACGTGCACTTTGAATGATTTGTCAGAACCGGCGCAGAGCCGAGTTAACCCTCCCTGCTCCTGCGCTTTCCCTCTAATCTCTCCATCCGTCCCTCCCTTCTTCTCGCTGGCCTTTGAACTCGCCCTTCTTAACTGCTTCTGGCGTTTCGGCTGCTGACCTATAAAAATTCAGAGCCTGTCATCATCTTCTGAAAGGCAGGAAAAGTGATGATGCTGATGGGATTTGTACGGTTAACGAGCGTGGAGGAGGGTGAGAGGGGGTTAATGCGTGACGTGTGGGTGTGCTCCATATTTTAATATACCTTTTTGCCCTTTTTCTCAACCCGTAATCAATCAGCGTCTTCGTGTTTCCGGCCGCGTGATGAATCGAAGTCCAACATTTCACTCGTAGCATCGTTTTTTTTTTTGCTCCCTCCGGACTCCAGAAGGGCGTCTGTCTGTGACCTTGCCATATGCCCACCAGCTTAGTGTCTAATTACGTCTGTCATTTAAACAGACAGTTTTTAAGCCTATTTTCCAGTTGGAACAAGCGGAAGCTCTGAAACGCAGGGAAGCTGCAGAGTCCAGTCGAGGTTCTGCCAGTGCATTAGCATCCCTTTTGAATAAATAAACACTCAGAGCATGAAGCTTATTACAGTCTCATTACAGATTTAAAGCCATTAGCTGCGGACCCCCCCCCCCCCACCAGTCCCATGCACGCCTGGGTTCTATTTGTCGTGTTCTACACCTGAATAAAACCTCCTGATCAGCTTGAGGGAGGAGAGGATTCTGTCCCCCGAAGGAGAGACGCAACCATTTTTCACCCGACTCCAACATATAACCTCATTTCACTCGGGGGGGCGGAATAGTCGCCCCGTCTTCCCCGATGGCCTCACTGATCCGACCTCCAGACCTCACCCACAAAGCCCCGCCCCCTCCCAGCTCTTTATAGCTCCCCTTTCCCCTCCCTCCGTCGGTCTGGGGCCGGCACCTGATGGATGGCTCCTCCGGTGAAGGTTGCGGGAAGGTTCAGATCTGATCTCTGGAAGGCGGAGGGAGATAAAGTGAGGAAGGGAGAGGGTGAAATTAGGGGGAAAAGCTGTTGAGGTCAAATGAAGTACTGACGAAACTCTGATAAATTGTACGAGCAGCTCCGTCCCAGCGTTTCCTCCCCCCCATTTCTTCCGTCAGCGGCCCCATTCTGCCTGTGCTGCCTGCTGTCAGTGGCATTGACTGGGGACTGCTGTTTATTCTGCTACATGGTGCTGTGGCTGCTAGACTGCGCTCACTAAGTATTTGTTTGGGCTGTCAAGGTGTCTCCCGAGTGCGCGCTCGCCTTCTGTTGAATATTTATCGCTTTATTTAATGCCGTTGGTTCCCCTCCGAGGACTGGACTTTGCTTCTAAGACCTCCCACCCGCTTTCCCTTTTCGTTCTTTGTGTGTTTTCCTCTGTGGCGTTTGGGCTTGCTATATTCTAGGACACACGTCCGCCTGAACAGATGCATCCGGGTCTGTTGTTACATTTCTCAGGCCTGATATTGCAGACGTCTTTGTTTCTAAGCCTTCCACCTTTCTTTAACATCATCTGCCCATCGCTGGGGGAAAATTGTTGAGAGGAGAAGCTAGCAGAAGTTGACGCCTGGATTGAGAAAGGAAAATAGTTGGAGTGAAACTTCATAAATGAAATAGTCCCATGTATGTGTTTCTCCTCTCCCTTCATTGCCGCTATTTGCGCTCATCAATCACCCGAACCTGGGAGAGACGGAAGCAAAGGGACATTGTTGTGGAGGAAAACGCGTATTTTTCCTTTAAAGAGCGATTCATCGCAAAGAAAGAGCTCAATTTCTGTGTTCCGGTCGGGTCTGCGTTTCTCACTGGAAATTCTACCTGACGAAATCCACGATTGGGAAAGAGCTGGAGCCTAAATGCAGGTAAAGGAGAGAAGAAGAAGTCTTTTAACCTTCCACGAAAACAAGTTGGTAGGAGAAGAGAAGCTGTGCGAGGCCAAGTTTCCCTTAAATATGTGCAATAGTGTGATTTTGATGCTTAAAACAGACTGGGTTGAACTTCAACCTGGGCTGCGTTGGATTTTGTTCTAAGGGCCGCGCCCCATTGTGGGCGTGGCCGTCGCTGTCGTACTTCTAGCTGCCGGCCTGAACGATGATTCACAGAATAATCACGGTATAAATTGCAATTAAACATTTCCCCTTTAATCGCTGAGCCTTGCCACACTGGAATGGGCTCAGAACTGTGCACACACACTCACACACCCCCTCCCACACCAGCTATGCTTGTTTAATTCCCATCGGCTCTATTAGAAGTCGGGACAGTAGCGCTGTCCCCCCATCTTGAAGCTATTTTGTCAGGAAATGGTTTAATTCCCTCATCTGGATCCAATTACAGCCGAGCAGGCTGCCTTCCTGCGATGCCTGCGATGTGTAATTATGGGCTTTGTGTCTCCCAGCCGGCCACAATTCAGCGTTCCTCCGCTTCTATCCCGTAGCCCTTACCCCCCCCCCCCCTGCTTAACCTCTCGCCATTTCCCCGGACTCACACTCAAAGCTACGCTACGTCCTGATCATTGGCGTCACAATCAAGCAGCTTTTAATCGATTGGTCTATATGCGCTACAAAGAGGTCAAGCATTGGCCACTAGGGGTCGCTGGTCACAGAAAGTTTCTCCAGTCATAATCGGACGTTTCTCCGGCTCTGGATAGTTTTTATCTACGATTGCTACAGGATCGCATGAATGAAATCAGTGGCCTTCATTTGCTGGGCTTGTTCGTATTTTTTAACGCATCGCTTCTTTGCCAAGAAACTGCAAGAGGAAGCCGGAGACGGGAGATAAAAAAAACCAAAACGTAATGGAACCTCATTAAAATACTTCCCTGACTCGACCACCCCGCCACTCCGGCTCTGCAGGGAAACATTCTCCGTCCTTGAGAGTGTGTTTGAAAGGACTCGAGTTTTGGACATGACACACACTTTCACCGTCAAGGCCTGCCTTCCAAGAGTCCAAACATGGACATGAATCGTGGTTGTTCCAGATAACACCCGCACTGCGTACACAGCACACACACACACACACACACACACACACAGGCTGAGTCTTACACACACACACACATGTCTGCCATGAAACTGCCTGCACTGATATCCTGAGACACTGGACAGATCGCTGTGATGTCACAAAGGCGTCTTACTTCTGTGACAAACAGCTCTGCTGTCGTGTAGCCGGATTAGCCCAAAGCCCGTAGCCCAAAGCCCGATGTCCTGGAGCCCCACTTCTGGCAACTCATCTGAGGATCAGTGTAATCCTGCAGGCCTTTAAATACCTGCTTGATGCAAACACAATGCAATGATCTGCAAGACGAGGCTCCCGCCATTGCTTTGTGTCTCTTGCAGGTAGAAGGTTCTTACCAGTATTTCACAATGGAGGGGGAAAAAAAAGTGATATCCCAGCTTACAAAACGTGTGTCTATTACCAAAATGATAGCCTGCACCATTTCCCTTTATCTCTTCAGATCCTGAAGCCTCTATACGCTGTCTCGGGCCAGCCGAGACAAGCAAAGGTCACTCAAGGTCAATTATTAGTTATTGGCACACAGTATGGCCTGTGGCTTTCTGCTGTTTGGTGTTTGGTGTTTTGTGTACCTGATGATGATGATGAATATATTTATTAGATAGAATGTTAGAGTACAAGTACAGTCACACAGTAGCATGTATTACAGTACAAATAACGTCAAACATCCGGTCTAAGAGGAGCATTTCAAAAAAGCCCTTGCGGGCTTGTTTCCGTTGAAAGTCCTTCGTACATAAATCATCCGCAATTAACAATACAAATAAAAATAAAACCAATATTAAATTACGCAATTGATGCAACGTAACATTAGAAAAACAAAAATAAATGTTTTTACACCGCCAGTGCAAACTAACAATTAATCTAAAATAAATTACACCACTGATGCAAAATGACAATAAATAACTTACATAAATTACAATAAATTACTAAAGCAATTAATACGTGCAACGTAGGTGGACAAAAAAAAGGAGGGGGGGTTTGATCCGGAGAGAGTCGTGATGACTATCTCCGTTTCTGTCCCCCTAAAAGGTGTATTTTTAGGCCCTTTTTGAAGGAGGCCAAAGAGGTGCATGTTTTGAGGGCGGGAGTCAATCCGTTCCACCCTTGGGTGGCAGTATTATAAAAAGACGATTTACCCATGTTAGTCCTATAGGAGGGGGTAATCAGGTTGTTGTTTGAGCTCCCTCTAGTGTTGTGGCTGTGGGTGTCACTAAATCTGTGGAGGTGTTTATTCAGGTATGCAGGGATTGAGGGGACTGAGGGCAGAGCTGCATTGACTATTTTAAATGCCAATCCCATTTTGAGCTGTTTAACCCTGTCTTCTACCCTGAGCCATTTTAGGCTAGCAAAATGTCCAGGAAGAAGGTGGGTCATGGGCCCCAGATTGAGGAGTAGCCGAATCAGTTTGTTTTGGGAGGTTTGGAGCCTGGTTTTCAGGGACATTTTGATGTTTGAATACCAGGAGGTGCTAGCATAGTCAAAGAGGGGCTGAACGAGGGCTCCAGCAAGCGTCCGGAGAGCACTTTTGTTGACAAAAGCAGACATTCTGCCCAAAAATCTTGTTCTCTGATTGACTTTTTTGATCACCTGTATTTAGGAATCACAGAAACAAGTTCATCTGGATATTTTTCCGGACACCATATATCGTAGAAATAAATATACCGGACTCCCCTTTTCTGCCCCCACATTAATGGCCAATTCTCATTTTCAACTTATTTCTTCTAGTCGCCGAACAATTTTGTCCTTTAAATCGTCTTTGCCGATCCATTCCGCGTACAGCGATGAAGATCGACTACATTTCTCCTGATTGGTTCCGCTGCTGTCCGCGATGGGCGGGACGCCACAGGCTGCAAAGTGTATGAAATTTAATTTGCAATAACTTCAAATACTAAATGTAGGCCATCCATGCAGAACAGGGTGCACGTGGGGGGGGGGGGGGGGGGGGTGATGTGAAGTACAAATATTTCTTCATGTGCAGTTAAGCGAGGATCTCATCCCTTGTAAAATATGATTAAGTTCACAGGGAGAGAATTATGACAAATTTCAAGCCCATTTGAGCAACGAATTAATTTTTTCGCCGCGTTCACGCCGCGTCTGTGCTCGTGTCTCAGCCCAGCCTCGACTCCATCGGCACAAATGGATTTCAGCCTTCCATCCGTGCATTCTATAATAATAATACATGTATCTGCAAAGTCCGAGAGGATCGCCTTACCCCTGCTTGCTCCATCGGATCACTATCGACCCCTTGTTGGAGCGGCCTAACAGCGCCAGACCCTCTGAAACCGCTTTACTTTAGCGTAGAGGCTCGCCACCTTCGTTTTTTCCAGTTTTTTTTTTTTGAATTTGACATTTAGATTCTTTGTTCGGCACAAAGTTCTTTGCCGAAAAAAACCCAAATCACAACGGAAGAGAATCTGATTTTGTTTGTGGCGATCAAACTGACAAATTCCATTAATGAAATTCAATAGCAGCGTCTCCCGGTGGGAACCGTGACCGGCGCTACGTCTGATCCAAAGGTTTTAGGCCATTCCCATTAAAGGCTGTCCCCGCTGTTATAGCTAAACCAATGCTAAATGAGCTGCTAATTCATATTCCAATCGCCTTCCTTCTATTGTGGAAGCCTTAATTTATCTTTCACCCACTTCTGTTCGGAGAATAAAACAGCTGGTGGCGCCGCTTCCTGTCATCCCGGGTATTAAATACAATAATTCACAGAAGAAGAGTGGGGGGCAGGGTAAAAAAAAAACAAGGCAAGCTATCATTTACATTTGCCAGTATATAGATTTGTTTTTAGCTGAAGCAAATTAAAATTGTTCTCAGAGCAAGTGTGTGGAAATGTACTTTCTGCCACTGTGGATTCGTGTGTTTGTTCTCACCCAGGGTGCTTTAACAGTGACGACAGATTTGGGTATTTAAACAGTTATTACACTGGGGGGGGGGGGGGGGGGGTTATTACAAGAGTAACAGCTGGAATATGTGTTACAGGAAATATCAGTGCACATTAGTCTCTGCTTTGGGATTAACAGTCAGTCACAGACACACACGGGCAGATGTTCACCCATTCCCTTGAGAATTCCTGCAATGACGTTCCCATCTTAAGGGAATGCTAGTTTTCCCAGGCCACATTAAATTGGCAGTCATGCTTTTTCCTTTTTTTTTACCGAGCGCGTGCACGTAAGCGTCAAATCTGATTTTGTACCTTTTGACTGTGCCTCACACTAAACGAAATATTTCCTCCGTGTTGAACGCATCTGCCGGCTCCCGCTTCACTTTCTCTTTGAGATGTCTTTAGAATTTTCACCAGCTACGGCTTCTAGAAAACCTTTAGTCGGGCTGTCAGCGCTACAAGCCGTGCCTGCTAGACGGCAGCCTTTCATTCCGACTTTCTGACTTGGGAATACCTAAAGTGTGTGGATTTGTGTGTCTCGTGGGACCGCCGTTTCATCGCTTCCTTCAGCCGTCGTATAGACTCAAGTTTATTTCCCTTCCCCAGGCAGGTCGGGCGGCTCCGCCGTAGATCCGCGCTGTAAAATGAAGCCGAATCGTCCCGGCCATGTAAGTGGTTTCACCTTCCGGCAGCCATTCTGCTCTGAACAGACACGATCTGGTACTATGGCCTGGACGAGGACGCTGGAATACCCGGAGAGAGACATGGGAAGAACATCCAGACTCCTCACAGATGGGCCCCGTGTTGGATTTGAACCTGTGACCTTCTTGTTGTGGGGCAACAGCAGTACCCGCTGCTCCACCATGCTCCTTTTCTATTGTCTGATTATAAAAGTGTAGCTTTTTTTTTTTTACCTTGCCTTCCATGGCGTTCGGCTCATTGATGCCTTGATGCGTGTTACACCTGAATGTCAGCCTTAATTACTTGTTTAATGGACTCAGTGTTCCCGTTGGCTTTGTCTCTGAAACCTTCACAACATTAATTGAGAGGAAACGTCTCACTTAACATCCCCCAGGGGCAATAAATGGTCAATTACCCCCCCCCCCCCCCTGTTCCCATCCTGCAGTCACAGTTCATAGTGCATCAACTGGCCACGCTCCTGGAGTTACGCACTCTTTCGTCCCTGTCTGCGTGGCATGCAGCGCTTTGTGCGCCTGTTGTCCCGCCCCGGGGCGTCTGTTCATGCAGGAGTAGATTCTGAATGACTTTGATCACAGTTGGGATTCTGACGTCGGGCTGTCGGCTGTCCCGTGTGACTGATGCCACGCCTCCGCTTCTTTCTTTGTCCTCTGTTCTTTGTCCTCTCCTCCTCATGTCTGTCCATCACGCTAGATTGGCTCGTTATCGGTTGGTGGAGAGCTGCTGCATCGTTCCACATACCTGCACACGTGCAAAAATACACACACCGATTTAGACACAAACACACACACACACACACACACAGCAGCTGGTTGGATGCCAGGAAAAGAGTGTTCTGTCAGAATCAGAGGAGAAAAGGAAACAGTAACACAGCACGGATAATTCAGAGCAACCTGCAAAGCAGTAGGTCTGGAACGATAATGGTGTGTGTGCGTGCGTGCGTGTGTGTGTGTGTGTGTGTGTTTGATCACACAGAAGCAGCAGGAGCTGTAAAGACAGAATGGAAATGGAACACTGCAGACCACCTTTGTTTTCCTGAAGTTCAGATTAACTTCCTATTTACTCCGATAATTGTTTCCGCAAGTCAATTAGAGAAATGCTGGACCGTCTGCTGATCAGCGTGTCCAGACTTTTACAACGCCTTACTGTGTCTCCGGTCCATCCTTGTCGCCGCAGGGGTGTCGCCGCAGGGGTGTCGCCTGCACGCGAGGGATTCGAGGGATTTTTGAGTTGTGTTGACTTGGAGCCTTGTTTCACCTTAAGAGCCTGCGTTTGACGAGTGGGCGTATTGAAATAGAACGGTCAATAAAACCGCAAGTGGGGAATTATTAGTGGGCTAAGCGGCCTTTAGTCTTAGGTCTCACCACCAACCTGGCACCATGCCACCCCTCAAGTCATTTTCGAGATGGGATTGTTGTTGACAGAGATTTGGACCTCACAGAAAGATTAGAACGAGAGTTGAAAGGGACATATGGCTGCAACAGACCTCATTCTGTTGGAAACCCCCCCCACACACACACACTTTTTAATCTATCCCTATCTGTCGACTTCACAGGGTACAAGGAACAGAATCCGATTTCTGCCCCCCTTTTCATTTGACGTAATGGATTTGCAAAGAGAGGATGAGATTCGGGAGCGGGAAGCTGCATGGCCGATCCCGGGAAAAGCGTGGTTCAATTCTGAAAAGCACTGGTGGCAAATGTGTGACTATAAAATAAGTGAACCCGAATGATCGGCATTACTTCCTAAAATTCCCAGGCGCAGAAGGAACAAACTGGTGAGTGTGTGAAGTAAAGTAAAAATGGGAAAAGATTTGAAGCCCGTACAAATGTACAAGCGTGACGTAGGAAATGTTTTTGTGGCGGATACAGCAACTTTTTTTTTGTTTTTCCCTCAATCCATTCTCTCAATTACAATAAAGTGAGACGAGTCGATTGAAATGATTCGGATGCAAGGACAGAAATTAAATAGACAAGGTCTTGTATTTTGTGCACCGTCGTGCAAATCCTCCTGCTTGTGACCTTGCATCGCGCTTGCTAGCTTAGTCATCCTTCTGGCTCAGGAATGCTGATTCAGAAGCGGTTAGCATCGATGTGCCTCAGCTGCTTCGGCTGATGGCGAGGGGGTCAAGACACGCCCCCTTCAAGGTTAAATATCCCATTTTCCGTGCGTTTTCGCTGTTTAATTAGACTCCGGTGGCTCCGTGTCATTATTTGTCACCCGCTTTACTCTCTTCGTCTGTCGTCTTGTTTACAGAACCGGCCACCGCTGCCAAATTTACCAGGAATACGGCCAGCAGCTACATAAGCATTTAGCTGACAAGGACGGTCAGCTATTTACTGACCAAGCACAAAGTCTCTCTGGCAGAAGCCGCGGTTGTGGGCGTGGACGTGAGTGCATTCTTGTGCAAGAGAGAGGGACAGAAACAGGATTTGAAGTTGAAGCCACGGCAAAGAAAGGCCTAATTGTGAGAGGCCACGTTTGGGGCAGAGACCTGCAGATGTTTCCTCAGAGACCCATTTGTTGAACGCTCTTAATGTGTCTCCAGTCTTGGGCTGCAGCCTAGCATCGGGGACGGACCAGTGGGCAGCCTCACAGCGCACTGGGCAGCAATTTGGGCTTTGGAGTCTTGGTTATGCATGCCTTGACATGTAGACATGCAGTGGACGGTGGATTGGAACGCTGCACCTGCCCCGTTCAAACCGCAGATAGACCGGTCAAACCAGGGGAGGTAGTCCCATCAGCCATCCAGAAGCCCCACATTTCACTTACGACTAGGCAGTAAAGTTCCACTCAAAGTCAAATAGTGGAAGATATTTCTGTAAAAATTAATTGTTCCACAATAAAAGCTTCACCTGACTGCCATACCCTCGGGGCGAGAGGGATTGCACGCCAGTTTGGACCCTGAGGGGGGGCTGCTGTTTCATGGCTCCTGCATTGTCTGTGATGTGGCTCGTTTGAAGACTCTTGGCAAGACAAATGTGCCCGTAGTGATGTGCGAACTATCGGAATGAATGAAGAAGGGACGAATGTGCCAGATGCCAGTTACAACTTGGGCTTCACATTTCTGTACAGGTGTGTTTGTTGGAGAGGGTAGATTTGCGTGGGCAAACAGCTGCTGTCAACACATTGCCACGCCAGCCAGCACACAATGCAGAATGCTAGCCAGCGGCCAGCAGGTCTGGATGTGCCCAGCTGCCTGCGCCTTTGTGCATTCAAGGTGCTTACTGTTGGCAGGCCCGAGGCCACTGGGCCTGGGCTCCAAAACATCCCTAACACCGGGTTCCTGAAACGAGGGAAGTGGATTTGGCTTGTTCTGCGCTGACACACACACACAACTCTCAGACCGAACTGGACTCGCAGGCCCGATCTTCACCATGATTAAATCATGTATGGGAGTATGGGTTGAATCTAAATGAGGCTAATCAATTCTGCCGCATGTAAAATGATGTAATTCAAGTTTAATTTGCATAATTCATTATTAGATACGGCGTCCCAGAGGGCCTCTGCAGGTGCACGGCAGCAACCGGTCCGCATCCAACTGTGGATGTTAAAAGGCTATTTCACACTCGCTTTGTTTGTTGCGCGGTTGCAACGAAACCAGGCGGGCCTCGGTGACACATCCTCAGCAGAATAGCGATTCTCAAAGATACACCAGAATATTTAGAACTGCTTGGACTTTAATCCACGCTTGGACAATGGATGGTGGGTTGGGATGTGAGGGAGGCGCTTATCCATCTGTATTAAAGAAGCGTAATGAGCTGTGAAGCTAAAACGGAAAAACGGAGAATCAATGGCTCGGCCTTGTGTAGCTCATTCCAGTCATTACGTGGCTGCCCCCCCCCCCCCCCCCCGCATATAGCGAACGTATGTAGCATAGACATGTATTGACACATCTGCCGAAATGACTCTTTCCAGAGGTTGAGCTTTTCTTCGATTTTGGAGTCCCATTTAGACGCTGGTCTGAACTGACCACAAGATCGAGCGACGCGCAAAAAAAACAAAAACAAAAAAACACACAGCCATGTGTCAATAATGTAAAGTCTTGTTTTCCCAGACTGCAGCTTTCTCTGTGGTAGGAAATAATCAATAATCTGATTCCCAGTCTCGGCCTGTGTTGTAGAACCAGCAGTTGCAGGTGGCGATAATTCGCACTAAGTGTCACGGACTTGAGTCCAGCTCTACCTTTTATCCTGTTCGCCGAGACAAAGCTGAGGGTTGAAGAAAGGCTAGTAAAAACCAACACATTCTGGCTGCGCAGCTTGAAACTACAAGCAGTTTACGCCTCCATAGCTTCGCTTCACCCACCGTGATCCTTACCTCTTCTTTCTTCCAGTCGGAATCCATGTGCAGACGCAAGACGTGCACGTCAACGTGCACAATCCTCCCTCTTGCATGGCTCATAAATCACTTGCCCCCCCCCCCATTCATCGATAGCGCTAGAATAACCATGCCTGGGGTCAGCGTGCCACCGCAACAGCCCGGACAGTAGAAGTGCAGATGGGATTTAACAGCAGGCGCCGTGCCCTAAAGAGCCCCCGCCTGCCTTCCCTCTCAGATTAGCGCTCCACTCCATCACTCGGCCGGGATGTGTGTCGTACTTTGATACGCCTGTCGGGTGACACCGGCGGCGACGACGGGGCGTCGCACGGCCAGACGGCCCAGGAATGTGTTGGTGCACGGTGCCAGTCTGTCCAGTGCGTGTGTGTGTGTGTGTATGTGTGATCTGTGCATGGGTGAATCCATCTGAGCCACTTGGATCGTGCGACGGGTCCATTTCCAAGTCGCTCTGTCAGCTTTGTTTGCTTCTCCCTCTTTTTTCTCGCCCAGTCAGACACAGTTACGTGTGGTCGCATAGTAGAATCCACAGAAACGCCTTCTGGCGCCTGCTGCCGAAGTTCCCCTGCATCCGGAAGGATAACAGCCAACTCTAATAAGCACACCGCAGCCATCCAAAATAACTGCCGCCCAAGCCCAGAGGTGCAACAGATGAGCACAAGCTCTTTGCCGTTGTCTCGAACGCTTCTCTATGGTTTGTTGCAGACTAATGCTGGTCTGGTGTTCGTGGTCTCATTTTGTTGCAGGCTAGTGCAGGTCTGGTGTTCGTGGTCTCATTTTGTTGCAGGCTAGTGCAGGTCTGGTGTTTGTGGAGTTTCTAGAAGCGATGGTAATGACTCCAAATCGCTTTTTTCTTTTTTCTGGTTGTCTTTTTGTCAAATACCCAAAGACGACACATTCTCAGCTAGAAAAGTGCAGAGCTTATTAGTTTAGAGGTTCTTCACAAAAAGCAAGACTTTCAGTAACGACAGCTTCTTCTGGATCTATAGATCCGTAGCTTTTGAAGATGCAACAAATCCTTTTGCCCACTACTAACAGTAATTCCACAGTGTCTTGGTAAAGGCCAGCAGAAACAGAACCTCCTTGGCGGCGGTAAAGATGTAAATCTCTAAAACTGCCTCTCACAGCCGGCATCTGAAACTTTATCACTCCAGGCTGCAGCAACACCAGAAGGGCGGATGGAAAACAGATGAAACCTAAGGAGGATTTTGTATTTTGGAGATCGATATGGGCCAACGTATACCCTCTGCGTATCGGCGCTGCAAGGTTCCAGGGGAACCGGGGCCTGGCTTTTGTGCGTCTATTCTTAGCTGCAGCACAGGCCTTGGAGATGGCACCGAATGGAGTGTGTGTTGTCTTCCTTCCGATAACTGACATGCCGAGGGAAGTGGGTCAGTGCGGATTTTCTTTGAGGGGTGCATCTCATTCAGTCAGAGCCAGCAAACTTCCTCTAGGATTTAATAGGGGCGCTCAAGGAAAGGGATAAAACAAAGTACTTCATAAAGTGCTGTCTCCTCTGAGTCTCATTAAACAAGTGCTATATACTGGGAGTTCTATTTCTTTCTACCCCCCCCCCCGAAGCCTGTCTGTTGCTAACAGCGGTGACACTGTGTCTGAGCTATCTCTCTCTGGCAGACCTCGGCACTGTGGAATCACTTTGTCTGGCAAAGCCCCGTGTCATCTTGCATGTCCTGAGAACGAGGGAGAGCCAGATAGAGAGGGAAGGATTTAAAAAAAAAAAAAAAAAAAGAAGGAAGGAAGGAAAACCAAGGAGACATTGAGAGACAGGAACATACTCGCTTTGAAACAGAAGAGGGTTGTGCATGGAATGATGTGGAAATGGGGCGAAGATTAAATGAGGATAGACGGCGCAGCAAAGAGGACCCATTGTGATGTTCATTGTGCAGAGGGGGACGGATGAAATCGTAAAAAAAAAACCTAGTTACGATAGAAAGCTCTTAGAGACATATCACCTGGGTGATAGAATTCTAAATGGCTCAACACTACGGTGTCCCTGAAGGGACATAAACACACACGCGCACAAAAAAGAGGCTACTGATTCTTCTTCTTGTCATACTTTGATTGTTCAAGAACGTGAATATCAAAGCCTCATCAAGGAAAAGAGAGAGAGAGCGAGAGACGCACCTTTAAATAGCTCCTCGCCATCTGGTTCATTTCAGGTGCATCGCTTCAAGAACAAACTCCGTCACCATGAAAGCAGGCTACGGCGTTGGATTTTCCTGTTAATGGCCAGAGATGCGACATTCCCACGGGAATGGCTGCACCATATTCTGTCCTGGAATAAACCCCTGCCACCTTGAGGGCAGATCCCAGATCTGTGTTCCGAGCAGCCGCTCTTTTAGCCTCAGCCTTAGCTCCCCGCGTTCATCGTCGCCATGACCTCATTCTCCGACAAATTACACTCCAGTCTTGCTGCTTTTGAGCGAGTCGGAGACAGAAGCGCTTATGAGAGGATGGCTTCATGTCCGTTTTGATTTTTTTTTGTGTGTGTGTGTGTGTGTGGCTTTGCAGCTGCATGGCCCCGCGTCTCCAGAGGCTTGCCTTGAGAAGTAATCCACTTGCTTCATTTTTGTCTCTCTTATGGTTTTTATCCTGTTTTTCTGATGTTGATTCTGTGTTTGATTCTGCTCGACTACTTGCTTTTTGTCGTGATGCTGAGAGGGCGGGGTGGCACCAAAGGCAAACGGCGTGCATCTGAGGATGATTCATTCTCACTCACGCTCGTCTTCATTTCTATTTCCTCTCTTATTTGGCACAGTTATTATGAGAGAATTTACGCCATTCTTACCAATCTTTAGCGGGTCAGGGTACTTAATGTACAACGATGCCCTCTGTCCTTCAACTGTCCTTGAAGAATCGTTTTTTTGGGGGGGGATCCAACCTCCCAGTCTTCGCTCCATCTTAGCTTTCCTCGTCCTGATTATCACACAAATAGTTGGATTGATCCGAACTTCTGTGGCCCTCCACTGTGCATCGATCACCCAGAGGCAAGGAGGTGGAAGGAGATGGGAAGAGAAGAAGATTCCCGTCTTCTTACCCAGCCTCATTATTTGTTCTCACCCTTACAACTCCAAGAGATGAAACGGAATTAAACCGACGGGGAAGATCTTCTGACAGGAGGAACTTTTTTATTTTAAATTGTGGTTATTCAAGCTTGTCGGGGGGGGCAGTTAGGAAGGTAGCCTCTTGAAATGCCTATATGCACAACTTAATGGTGTTCTGAAAGAAAGCTCGAAAGTCTTTTCCCCAGATTGCAAAGCGAGAGTCCTAAAATACATAAAGGATGGGGTGGGAGTGATTATTTTTGAGCAGGGCTCAGTATCTGAGGTAATAAACCCTTTCAGATCCCTGCCAGTAGAAAAACTCAAACAACATTATCTAGCTTTCTGTATAGAATCTATTCAGCGGCGCTGTCGCCTCCTGTCCAAACAGATCCCCCCCCCCCCCTTCAAAAGTCTGTGCGCCTTTCTGCTCGCCGCGGTCCTGTTTATCGCAATCCAAACCACGACGCTAAATACTCACGCGGAGTGCAGAGCAAACTTTGGTGAGCAGCCATATGGAGAACGGGGAATGCTGGGTGTCAGATCCGTTGAAGCAAAGACAGCGAAACTGGTTTATAATTGAGGCTTTAACATTTGCTCATCACTGTGAAGAACAGAGAGCAGCTGGCAGACATGCTGCTCCGCCAGAAATATCTCTGAAGGGCTCGGCAGGGTGCGGATCGTTTTGTGACATTTTAGTTGTGATAGAAAGTTAAATAAAGCCCGCAAAGTACATAATTATTGGTTCTGTTCAATAATCCGTCCCCAAAAAAGTCTATATCTGTAAGCCAATAAGAAAAGCAATATGTCTGAGTTGTACGCGGGTTCGTCGGGTGCCGCGTCAAATCGATTAAACCAACCGACATGCATATATTTATTCGCATTCTGAGAGCACAAGAGAGAGAGAATGCTGACTCTGTCATTGTGCGACTCGCGTCAAAAGCCTTGTCTGTGACCCATTTCGAATCCCCGCGTGCAATTTAAGCAAGGCTGATTTGAAACGGTGGAGTTTCTGGCACAGAAGAAGGAGGAGAAGAAGAAGAAAGGATTTGAGCGCGTTGTCTGGGAGGCACGCAAACAATTTGAGACTGACTTCTCAAATTCTCACTTTTGCTCGTATTACGGTCAAATAAATAGACTGTTTCCGAATATGAAAACGCTTCCTCCGCCTCAATAAATCAGTAAAAGTGTCCACACGCGCTCGTTTTTCCGATGGTAAATTTAGCAGATGGAGTTTGTGTTCCGTACGGAGGCATTTTGCGCTCCTTCTTTTCCATCTCTTCACAGGAGCCTCAAACATCCACAAAACAAACAGCCGCATGATGCAAAAAATAAAAATACAAGTTTCTGCCCCCCCCAGTTGTCAGGCGGGAGGCAAAGTATGATGTCAGCCGAGGTTCTGTGACATTCCCTTTGTTTCGTCGTCCGCCGAATCCTTCCTGGTGAGTCGATGCTGATCCACTGCCTGGAGCCGAATGGCCGCTTGGCCCTCGCTGAACTTCTCACTTTTCATTGTCTCTCTCTCTCTCTCTCTCTCTCTCTCTCTCTCTCTCTCTCTCTCTCTCTCTCTCCACTCCCATTGCTTCCCCGCTCGCTCTGTAGCTCTGCCAGCCGAGCGAGGCGTTTGGCGCCCTGGAAGAATGCAATAGAGAAAAGGAGGTCGACCAGCAGATGCACGAGACCGCCTTTGGCCTAATCTTTTCTCTTTCGTCGTGTCGCTTAATGTTGGTGATGTCATTTTGCCCTTTCGTGAGGGTCACCCCGCCGTAAGACGTTGCGGCATCTGTGAGTTTCGGATTCTACTAATCCGCTTTGCAGAAACTCCGCACAGATAGGACTTGAACCTGGTGCCTTCTAACCACTGCGCCACCGTGGAGGCATCGCTTTCGTCGGAACCGAGAGCTCTACGTTTTCCATTTTGTCTCCTCCATTGTGTCCTTAAACTCTAACGCCGCGACAGCTAAAAGACTCCCCCATTATGCAAATGGCACAAACGTAGCGCCGCGGTTCATTTCTGCAGCTGCGCTCACTTTTTATACGTGCAAAGGATGTGTGCACAGTCCCCTTTTAGCACAATGCTCAGTTTGTCTATCCGTGGTAGCGATAGCGTTCGGGCTCGCAAACACAGATCTCTGTTCAAACATGACGGGATCATTACGGATAGAGACTCCCGATAAGGGAGAACCGCAAGCTGCTCTTTCTTCCTCCCCACGTACGATGGGAACGCTGCGAGAGAACAAAGTATCATCAGGGAGAAAGATGGCTTGCGCAGGGCGCCGGCTTCCTCGGTGATGAAATATTCATTTTATTTTAGCGGTGACAATCAGATTCCGGTCCCAGTGCCTCAATAACCCGAGTAGCAGCAGGAATTCCAGGGATTAAATTATGCTCCTGCGATCAATCCGGCGGCCTCGGATCTGGTACTGTAGCAATCCTGTTTTCCCCGTGTGAAAGCGCGACCTGCCTTTGGATCAGGAGTGTGATGTCGTTATCAGTGATTTTATTGTAACGGCGTGTTACGATTCCGATTGTGTTCCACATCTTTCGATCTTGGAGACGTTTCAAATCCATCCATCTATTTTCTTCCGCTTTGCTGGTCGCGGGAGTTGCCGGAGCCTCTCCCAGCGTGTTACGGACGAGAGGAAGGGTACACCCCGAAGGTCCGGCAGCTGAGTCTAGGGACAGGCAGTAGTTAGCTCTGAGTTGAAAACGCTGTCTTTTAGAGTCCTCTCAACCCCCCCCGAGGTCTCAATCTATCGCCATTAGCCGTCCATCTACCTCCGCGCCGTCCATCTCTAGGTGTCCCCATCATCCCATTACGGCGTCCCCACACCTTCAGGGAGAGGCAGAGGCAGAGGCATCGCTTGCCAGACTCTCGGTTGCCCTGCCCTGTCACTATTAATATCACTCCTCTTTCCATCTCTCTTTTTTTTTTCTAACTCCTCCTCGCCCTCTTTTGCTCCCGCTCCCACTCATTCTGAGAATATATAGAGAGAGGCGAGCCAGGAGAGAGCATTTTCTCTGTTGGGGGGGCCAATGAGTTTCCTGGGAGCGGCGACATCCATCTCGGATGCATTTCGAAGGTGGTATTTGTTAAAAGGCGACAATAAACAAGAATAAAAAAATATCAAGTTTTGACGAGCAGGGGGGGAGAAGATGTGACAAAGGCCGCGCTTTCCTTCTTTTCTTTCTTCTTTTTGTGTAAGATTGGGGTTAAACGATGCGCTCATCCCGGGTCGCTTTCTCTTGGATCATCTGGGTGCTTTTTGAGCGGATCCCATTTGTCTTGGTGTATTTATGAGGCCCATTCATCCTGTGCGTCGGGACATGGCGCAGTCCGAGTCGAGAAGCACAATATAAGTCCGAAGCTAAAACCCATATCGGGTTTCTTTAAAAGATGACCGGGGATCACAGAGGAGATTAAAACTGGATCTGTGGCCCTTGGAAGGAGGGAAGAGGGGACGTGAAGAAAGACGCTGACCTTCACTGATTTTATTTCTCTCCACACACACACAACTCAATACATTTATTCACACTGTCTCCTATGGCTGCAGCATGCATGCGATTGCTTTAGTGAAAGTTTTATAGCCACAGGAAAGGCCCCTAACGTGGGCTCACAGGGGATTGTGGGTAGTGGCTACCAGTGATGCCAAGAGCATCCACTTCCACTATTCAATTAAAGCCCCGGCCTAAGTGCTGGGGTGGATTCACGGGGGAGAGCTGTGCATGGAGACAAAACATGAACGCAAGCACCAGAGGGCAAGGGCAGGAACTCTCTCCCTCCACACCTGCATTTATATCTGGAATATGGTCACAATCTTACACACACACACACACATGTATATTATCCTTTTTGTGTGTGTAGATACAACAAAGGCTTTCTTCAGGAAGCACAGGAGAGGGAAACAAATTGAAGCCATTATAAGCCTTATTACTTCTTTTTTTTATCAGAAACTGGAGGATAGGATTGTAGATTATAGAGGGATGGTGTGCGTGTGTGTGTGAGGGGGGGGTAATAAAAAGGGAGTAGAACAAGTCAGATGGGCTGATGTAAGTGAAAAGCAAAGGGATAATGGAGCAAAGGAAACAAATAGCAAGCTGCTGACGGAAAGAGAAAATCAAACGGGTAAATGAGAGCGAGCGTCTCAGAAGAAATAATCTCGTTTCTGCACATCAGCTTGATTCCATCAGAAAAGCCTTGAACTGAGGGGCCGGTTGCTTAAAAGTCAACTGCTTGGCAAGACATTGCAGAGCAGCTCCACCTCCTCTGCTCCTCTAATGTTCTCCTGCAGCCTATTTATTTGGCTCTCATACCGGAGATGGTAAGTGTGTGTGTGTGTGTGTGTGTGTGTGTGTGTGTATCCCTTTTTAGATTGTGTGTAAAGACGGCTAATGTTGATGAATGAGAAAAGGTCGATGAGGGTGTTCATGTTTTTTTGCACAGGCTCCTTTTGAGAGTTAAAGTTCTACCATTTTCAGATGAGAAGACGTCACATTGGAAACCTATTGTCCTGTAACCATGGGGGGGGGGGGGAAAGCAATAAGGAATAAAAACCCTGCCTTGCAGACATGCATGCAAACAAAAAACGCGCACCATATGCATGCAATCTACGATGCAAAGTTGCAGCTTTGGATTTTTGTGCGTGGTTTACTTTACATGCTGACGGTAATGCAGCAGAAATGTGAGTTCTGTGTCGTCGACAGAGAGACAGCGACAGGAAAGCCAATCCCACACCGATCCCAAATTCAGGAAGCCCACGAACACACATCTGAGCCAAACATTCCGCGATTCTTACACCGCTGACTGAGAACAGATGATGACCGCGCTGTGTGTGTGTGTGTGTGTGTGTGTGTGTGTGTGTGTGAGTCTCATCCCATTATCTCTGACTTAGAACCCATCGCCAACACTGGTAGGTCGAGGTCGAGGAAGAACAAAATGTTGGGAAGGGTTACAAAAAGTTTGCCCTGTCCTTCGCATCGTCCTCCCCAACAGCAGCCGCTCTCACGTCCTCCCTCACTACGTCCATGCGTCTTCTCCCGGGTCGACCTCTAGCCCCGACTATTAGCTCTTATGCTTGTCAGTCTGCCACGGCTCTCTTACAAAGTTCTTGTGAAACTCCATTGTTGCATTTAGCACACAGACGCATGAGTGAAACTGTTTAGAGGTCAGATATTTTCTCAAACATTGAAATGCGTCTCAGACGAAGTCGGCTTGATTTCCGTGATTTGCATACAACGACCCTTTAAATCTCTGTAAAAATGGGATTTTGGAAGCCTGTTAATGGTTTGCATAAACGCTCCCTCACGAATCTCCGGAGTCGTAAACGACTGTCGGGCTACGACGACTTCTGAATGATGACGACCTTGAACAAAACACTCATTTTTCCGAAGGGGAAAACCTAAAAAGAAAAGCTTTTCTATTTCAACTTCCTGCCTGCAGTCGATTGGAGGCGGCAGAGAGATCGAATTTCAGCAAAGCTGGTTTTTGGAGCCTGAAGATCAGCTAAACGCTGAAACAGTCGTGCGACCCAGAAAGTTGTCGCTCCAGTTAAACGGAGCAGAAGAGTGAGACGTGGTTTCTTACCCCAGCGGGTCAGACTTCCTGTGCATTTGAATTTGTGCAGACAGAGCCGTGGAGCTTATACCTTTTTGAAGACTGCAAAACGGACTGTCTACCTTCAGCGGTCTCTATCGATTATTGCTGCCTGTGATCGATCCAGTCGTCCCGGCTTTGACTCGCGGGGAACTTTGCTGGATTGAAACAGAAGCCTGACACGTTGTCACGCGTTCAAAACACCAGAGCGTGCGCTGCCAGGTCCCCCCTTTGTGCTCTATAAACTCACGGATGTTCTCCTCACACATATTAGAGTAATCCTACAACTGGTGTGTGGCTGTAATCGCTTTCCTGACAGTAATAGCTGATCGAGGTGCAGCGGGGTTAAAGCTGAGGCTTAAACTAGCACACAATAGAAACCTTGAAGTCTCACACACACACACACACACACACACACACACCTCACATAGTTAGCCAGCCAGCGCTCCGCCACACTCCATTAAATGTGTATTAATCCCCCCCCCCCTACAAGCGTCACCTATCCTATTTGCATTTCCTCCCATCGCCGCCGTCTCGTGGGATGTCGGTTTCACTCTGCATCCGTCCACTCGCCGGATCAGAAACGGTGACCTTTCCCAGCCCAGCTGGGGGATGAGACGCATCATTTATCCTTTTTATTTATTTCCTTTCTCTGTAGGGGACGCGTTCATTTTTCAACCGAGGCTTTTAAGCATCCATAAATAACACGTGCACTTGTTTGCTGCTCCCTGAGAAGCGTGAGTCATTCCGCTAAATGGAAAATGACTTCAAATCATGCCACTTGTCATTTATTATAATTGTTATTTACATTAACGGCGTGACGAGGCCATTATAATTGATAATCAATGTAATTAATTCAATTGGGCCTATGAAGTGGGGTCTACTGGACAACAATCGATTGATGTTTCACCGAAGGGGAACCGTTTCGTCCTTGATAGACATCGTTGCTCTCTTTTTTATTACCTCACACCTTGAAGTCTTGAAACGCGCTGCTGTAACAGTCTTTCTTTTTCTGTTTCCATGAACTTTCACGATGCAGCTCGTCGCTAAAGCACTCGGTCATCTCTACGAACTCCTCGCCTCTTCTTCTTCTGCTGCTGCTGCTTGATACCGTTCCACAACTTTGCTCCTCGTCATTGCTTCTCTCTTCTCTTTATTTTCTTCTTTGACATGCAAAAACATTGCAAAGTTAAAAGAGCACAAAAGCAAGTGGGAGATGGACAAAAGGCAACGTGTGATCCAGTTGAACCAGCCGTGGGTGGAAACTTTCTCCTGGCGAGCGTCTGAAGAATCCGACCTTTTCTGCCTGTGAGCTGACCAGCCGGGGCGGATCAAAACTTTTTTCCGTGCTTGTCTCATTTGGAACTTTTGTTAATATTCTTGAGCTATTCACCTCAAAAATCACAGAAATTCCTGACTTTATGAGGTGAAGCAGTCGCTGGTATGAGTGATGGAGGCAGCAGATGCAGTGGGAGGCTTATTTTCGAACAGCGGTCCTTTGATCAGAGCGTAGATATTGATCTTCTTCTCAGACAAATTAGATCATCCAGGCCGATAAGAGCTTTGAACTGTGGGCCTTTAGGGGGCCTTGGGGGGAATTTCCTTTGTAACCCCTTAACAGAATCCCATTTTTGACATTTGAGTCGGGAGATTCTCTTGGATTTGTTGACTTATATATTATATCTCGAATAAGTTTATGCGCTTAAATGTTTCTTTTCCCAAATTGAAAAATATTTCAAGCATATTATCACCAACAGGACGGCTGAACTATCGTCTACCATCTGCCAGAGATTCATAATTTGCTACCCAAGAAGGGCGACGTGTGTGAGATTGAATTCAGCACCGTGTGTTGTGTTTTAATGGTGTAGGAGTTATGACGGCTGGTTTTTAAGCAGATGTTCCAAGTTCAAATCAAATTATTTCTGCATTTCTTTTTTTTTTTGCTATGTTTTATTCAGCATGGATTTTGGGGAAATGCTTAATTTTAAGTCTTGCAGATGAGCATATGATGAGATTTAGCCTGATAAGGCCTCAGGCTAAACTTTGGATAAGTATTTGGGTCTCTGATTCCCTTTTAAAAAATGAAAACCTCTGACCTGTGAGTGAATCTCATGCATGAATTTCAGGTTTCGGTTTTGTAAGGAGACATATTCAATTCCATTCCGTGAGCAGATTGGGTTTCGTGCACCCGTTTGACCCACCTTGTCTGTCCTTCTCCTGAATGGAACAACTGGCGAACCAGGAAACGTAATATCCTCCGTGATGCCATTCAGACAACGCGTGGATTATCGTGCATCGCAGGATTAGGGGCATTTCCCTCAGCGACATCTGTTGGACTATAAAGGCTCGTGGAGATTATAGGAGAAACCACATGCTCTGTTAAAAAACACAAGGGCGCACAATGTAATCTTGTCAAGCGATTAGAACACACACAAAAAAAAGAGGAAAAACGATGGAAGAGAATGAAAGGATCGGTGTCTCGGTTCGTTTGCATTCGAGGTCGGTGCTGTTATTGTTCTATTCTTAAAAGTAAAACGCCAGCTAAGAACGCCGTCGCTGTAAGAACGGCGTCACGTTGTCTCGTAGCCTTCAACAAAATGTGCCTTCAAGGATGGAGAAAAGAAAAAACTAAAAAAAAAAACTAAAGCGAATACGGAACAATCGCTCGCTTCATTCCACCAACGTGCAAATCAGCTAAACGGAATTTCCTTTTCTGCTTGTAAAAGGAATGACATTTTATATCATGTCATATTTGAAAGCTCGCCATTTTGCCAGATTAAATAAAATCTTAGACAAAACCCGAAAACGGCTCAGGGCGGCACGGTGGCGCAGTTGTTTGCTGTCGCCTCCACAGCAAGGTCGCAGGTTCAAATCCGACCTTTTATCCGGGCTCGATTCTGTCCGGATATTAGTCCCGACGAAAATCCTTTCAAAAACTGTTTCTGACCGTCTGTTTCTAACGATCAGATATTTATTGTAAAGGCTCTCTTAAACACACGAGCGTGCCAGCAGACAGAGACTACCACCCCCCCCCCCCCCTATCATCCGCTACTAATTACAATCTAATTATCTAGGCGGGGGTAAACAATCGGAGCAGATGGCAGAAGGGGTGGTATTAGTACTGATGACCTCGAACACCGTGAGGCCAGCGGCTCCCATTCAGCAAGAGCTTCTCTTTATTATATGCTGCATTATAATGAAATGCTGCATTCCTGCACACGCACACACACACACACACACACACAAGGTTAAACCAATCGTTATTAAGCTCTTAATGTTGCTCTGTGTGTTAGAGAGTTTGAAACCACATGCAACTTTTTAAACGAATCTTCCCTGATGCACAACATCTTCACCAAACCGCCTTTAAAGCCGATAATCAAAGGATGAGCCGCAGTTTGAGGCTTTTTCGTGACCGCTGGTCAAGCTGCCCGCACCTTAGCTGTGAATGCAGGGGGGGGGGGGGGGATATTGTGTCCAGATTGGGACAATGAACGGACTCCGTTTGACATATCGCAGTGGCGTTTTGCATGCAGATCTCTGCTGTGCATATAACGAACGTGCATGCATGTTCAATATACCGCATGCACGTGCGTGCTTGCATGTAGGAGGGTGTAAAAAAAGGAAAAAGGAAATTGAAAGGATGTCAATCACAGGTGTTTTACACCTGTCAGAGCGGCGCTGGCGCTGAAGGATGGCTCTGACCTTCAGATGCGACAAGCGAGCGAGGCAGCCCAATTAGGCCGTGCTCTGCCCCCCCCCCCCCCCAAATGGCTTTCTCATGACATTCATAGACAGCAGGCCACACACACACACACACACAACACCTTTTAATACGTGCGCCAATGCCACCTGATGAGTGCACATTGTCTCTTGGTGAAACCAAAGACAGGGCGTTGCCAGACGGCGAGGCGACACCCACCTCTAGCCATAGAGCTCATAAGCAAAGGCGCAGCGTGACTAGATTAATGGCAAATTAAGTAGCTAAAGGAACTGAGAAAGAAATTAACACAAAGATCAATCAGATGTAATTGTAGACTGAGAATGACGCCTACGACAATGACAATGACCACGGGCAGCGCGTCCCGTTTTCCTGCGTACGTTTTCATTTCCTTCAATCTTTGGCCGTTTACACTCAAACAGGACGACGGCATACGGATCAGACGTGCGGATGAAACCTACTCCTATTTTCCACGGCTAAGCCAGAGAGTCAACAATGTGATTTTAAATGGCGCAAAATGTGCACGGATGTGGTCACTTAAGATAATTAGATGGAGATAAGCATATTACCGTTTTGCTGGGCCCGCTGCTTGTCGGCTTGCTTTCAATACCAAGCGATGGGGAAATGGGCATTTTAGTCTGGAGTGCATCTCACATAAATTCAATTACGGAATCTTTTTTTTTTTTTTTTGTTTTAAAGCGGTCGAGGAGAATCGATCGCTACGAGCAGTCAAAGTGGCTCGCGGTGTGTTTCGAGTGTCCGCTTTTAGACGCATGCTCGTCAAACGATGGCGGACGTGGCTACGAGGGTGGAAGGCAAAAGTCGTCAATCGCTTGGCAGCCAATAAACTTGCATGTGAGGAAGCTGCCTGTCGCCTGAGAGGCTCTTCAGCCGTATATCTGTTGAATATAGTTGGAATCTCCGCTCTTCCTTTCCTTTTTTTGGAATGCCTCCATTTTTGTTGGCATCGTTCCTTCTCGTATTCTGCAAGGATGAACCCGTGGTCGGCGTGACCTCACAAAACATGTTGGCCGTAACTCGAGAATCCATGCATTTTCCTGTTAAGAGGGCAAAAAACGATTAACTTTACTTTACAGAAATGTAAATGGATATTATTACTATTATTATTACCCTAACCCTTAAACAATCACTGAAGTAAATTAAAAAAACATTTTGGCCGGAATCAATCAGAAATTTGAGAGCCGGAAGAACCTTTCAATCATATAACATATCATACATGCAAGAGTTCTGATGTAAATAAACCCCCCCAGTTTCCCCCTGTGACCTAATCCGTGCACTTTATTACATTCCAGACCTTTTTGGGTCTCCGACGGCTTATAAATAGGAACTGGGGGGGGGGCAGTCGGAGACGAGAGGAAAGCAAAGGCCAAGATATGATTACTATGAGAGAACACAGCAGGGGGTCAAGAGAACAAATGGATAGCAGAAGGTTGGAAGGAGCTAATTGGCTTGCTGGGCGGTGAAGCCAGCCCCATCCATCCTCTTGGCTTTATGAAGACATGCCCTTCATTAGTTGAGTACAAAGCAGAAAGAGCAATGATCACATTCATCCCGAGGGGGCGGAGCCGGGGCTGACGAACGACGGGCGAGTCAGAGGATGAGACGGGTGGGATGAGATGGATGAGGGGAAGATTGTCCAGATCGCACGAGTGTGAGTGTGAATGCGTGTGACCAGACCAGACATTGGACACACACACACGCGCGTAAATGTCTTTACTCTTCTTTGTGTACAAACAAATACGCAACAGAGCGTTGGTTATTCTGTCAGACTGCGGCGTCGTGGAAATAATGCAGCGTGACTTTTGCATTCTCGCTGTGAGAAATGCTTTTTAATGAAAGAGCAAGAGACGCTTGATGACGATCTGGGCAGAGAAGAGACGAGAATGAAAGAACCAACTTTTGATGAACGTTTTATTCAGCAAACGGCTTTTAAAAGGGCTGAAATCCAAATTCTGGCACATTAGAAGCCTTCGAACGAGGTCATGAAGTGAAACTGTTTCCTCCCATCGTCCACGGCGATGGGGGGGGTGTTAATTTAATATTGATGATTCTGTTTTGTCTCACTTGACCAGTTTTGACCAGCAGATTTAGCATTTCAGCCTCAAAACTGAAACTCGTACCACCGAACTGCAACCGTTCGCCCCGCGCTCTGCTTTGGAATCCCATCCTTCAAGCGTGAACATTAAAAATCAAAGACCCATTTCAGGCAGAATGAATCAAACGCACCCTTCGCATTTGCAACATGGCAGATGCCGCTCTTCCCACCCCTTGTTCTTCCGGCGCTGCCCCCCCCCCCCGCCGCCTTTGCAGGCTATGATTAAGTAGCCCGCTTGTGGGAATTTATTTTGGCATCTCTCCGAACATCCATGATATTTGCATAGAGGCATATATTTGCACCGAACATTCGCAGCACTGGGATGATAATAATAGATTTTGTTCCAGGTGATTTGACTGAGTGAAATATAACGAGTGGTGATGAAGAGGAGCGAGAAATGTGTGATTTTGTGGCTGACGCGGCATCTGTTCTTGCATTGCACTGTAGACGCGGGTCGATAGCTAACGGCTCACATACGGGCAGTTCTGGGGTTCAGGTTGTGTGTGTGTGTGTGTGTGTGTGTGCGTGTGCGTGTGTGTGTGTGCGCACAGCAAAAGTAGGCTCTTCTTTTCCCATTCCATGGTTCCCCTGCTGTACATACATTATTGAGCGCTGAAGAACATTGTTCTGCTGCGTTAATATTTCAGCAGACCGGCGTGGACTGCGGACGCATCCCGTCCCAAAGTTGTGGGTCAGCCGAGCCACTCCTGCCTTGTTGTTTTTGTTTACACTTGCGTGTCTGTTTGCTCATTTACTCACAAATGTCTAGAGTAACTAGAAAAACAGTCGGAGAGCGCAAACCTCTGCCGAGCATCTCATTCCCCAATCTAGAACCTCTTGATCATCATCAAGAGGTTCTAAATTGTTTTTGGTCTCTTTATACACCAACCATGAATATTCAAAGTGAATCAGAGTTGATGTGTATTTGTAACTGATTTTTTAATCCATAAATGGGTTTTAATGTTAAAATGTAATATTTTTTTGTTTCCTGACGTCATTCTGGATCAGATCCAGAAGGCATTTTGCATAATAGTTCATACCGGACCCCTTTATGACCGTGATTTTTGGTGAGTGAATTAAAAGCACATTTTAGGAGATATGATTTTTATGTTTTTTAAAGCCTCCATCATTAGTAAATGAGAAAATCCGTATTTTTGTTATTTGTTTTGTATCCAGACGCGTATCTGGATAATTCCCAGAATATAAGGGGATCTAAATTCGACCAAGATCCATCTTCAGATTATTATTTTTTTCATCAAGATCCATCCAGTAGTATTTCTGTAATCCTCCTAACAAAAACACAACCTCCTCGGTTGTATATATATGTATATATATATACTGTAATATATACAGCATATATGAAAGTCAAACTTGCGTGTTGCCTTGTTGCAACTCTGTTTCCTGACATTAGCATCAAAGCGTAGCTCCGCAGGTCGTTACCGCAGGTGAGGAATGGATTGCTGTGGGCTAAGTGATAAAGGTAAGCGTGCGAGCTGCGAGCTTAGCCTGTCTCGGCTAAAGGTTAGTACGTAGATTTACGACTGCCAGCCAAGCTAGACGAAGGCTGTTCCAGGAGATACTGCAGATGCTCGTAACGTTGGCGCTTCTCTGATTGACTGTGACCTGACATGTTTGTCTTTCAGAAGATGACAGATATGTGCATATAATCCTGTCCTAGATGCTCTCACACCTTTGGAAGGTGTGTTATCTCAGATTTCACATATCTGAGAGCACAGAAATTACTTCCTATCAAATTCGCGTGGATGTTCAATTACTGCCACCAAGGATGTCTGTCTGTCTGTCTGTCTGTTAGCAGCATACCTCAAAAAGCTACAGACGGATCTTGATGGCATTTTCCGGAAATATTGGGAATCTTGCCAGGAACAGATTATTATATTTTGGTGATAATCCAGAACAGATCCTGGATTATTATGGATCAATTTAAAATTTCCGTTAACGTTGCAGTAAATGGAGCTTCAAAGTGTGTTCCTCAATATCTCTGTTGATTATTGATCAATGTTTATGGAATTGGACAGAATCATGTACGGTGGGGGTCTCTATTTTACCACCGAATTCCATCCAGAAGGGCTCCAGAATGCGGGTATTATCGAGATTTAAAGAAAAGTGGGGGTGTATGTGTATAAAGATGATAAATAAGGAGACACTAATACAGCTGTGACCTTTGCCAGATCATTTTCTCCCCCCCCCCACTTTGAATTGGTCTCTGAGACGGTGCAAAGGTTCAACCCAAAGCGCTGAGCAGAGATTAATGCCCAGCAGTGTGTCTCATGGGAAATGCAGTTCTGTGGGCGAGAAGAAGGAGGCATCACTGAGCTGCGAAGGCAACAAAAGGGCCATGAGTAATACGTTGGAGACGCGCCAAAAGCTGTGAGCTCTGGGAAGACGTGTGGTGTTTCTGTTATTTTTTCATTCTGCACTTGCATTTCTATAGAAACGTGTAGACAGAATAGTAATCAGCTGATTGGCTCTGTATAATTCATTTATAATTGGTGCCCTGTGTGTGAAAACTGTGTAAATCAGCAACTGGCCTTGGGTTTGGGTGTCTCTAAAGGATGAGACCACACTCACACACACACACACACACACACACAGAACACACACTGTTGTGTGGTGAAACATTTTGGATGTCGTCCATTGGCTGTTACACACACACACACACACACACTAAGAGGGCCAGTCCACTATGCTAAATGAAGCCAGACAGTGGAACAGATTTTCACACCCAGTGGGGCCATTAGCAGACCGCTAACAAACTTCCATCCTCATCAGCGTCAAAAGCACACATTTGAGACACCTGCCGTCAAATAGTGAGGACGCAGGACACACAGTCGTGATCAATATTTATCAAGTCTCTGTGCGTGGCCCCCCAAGCTGCAGCATGATGCGTCTGGGAACGTCTGCGTCAGGCCCCCCCCCCCCCCGAGGGTTGAGCGAGGATGCGACTCACGTTGACCACCGCTTATTCGCAGGGTTTATTTTGTGTGAAAATAAAACCCAAGGACTGATGGATGCATGTTGATTTCAAATTATTTTTTATTTATTTATGGACGTTTTGTGAGGGCTAAATGGTAGAAATATCCCAAACTTTTATACTCTTGTTATTTTAGAAATGAATCCTCTGAGTTCCTCTCAATTATGAATTCTCACCCCGGGGCAGGCATTTGTACCTGGCACAGTTCTCATTAATGAGAGACCTGATTTAATTGACTGTGTTCTTCAGGGTTGTGAGAGTCCATCTGACGTGCACACAGACACACACACACACACACACACACACACTTTGATACCCCAGCTTTGAGTCGACCCGGACCGCGGCCCCAGGGAGAATCTTCTGGCATGAACTGTATGCAAATAAGGAGCCCCTATCACACGGTAATTGCTATGTATTTCACAGGAATTGCACGTTTTCTCAGTGCAAGTGGGATCTTTTATGTTCATATGCATTGCAAATGCTTATGAACTAAGTTGCGAGGTTATTGTGAGTGTGAATTTGCATTTTGGATTAGAAAGACAGGTGAGGATATCAGCCAGATATCAGCGATGAGCTTCCACGGACTTCCTAATGAGAGGGACTGCTTGGAGATACTGATCAGAAATCAATGTTTTCTTTGGCCTCGCACCCTCCGGTGGGCAAATGGCTGTGTTTGAGTGATACGCTTTCTCCACTCGCCTTTCCCCTGGAGCAGACCCCCCCCCCCCGCCCGTCTCCCTTTGCCTCCCCTCATTCTCTTTAATCTCCCCATCTGAGATAAAAGGAAAGCACACATCGCCAGGGTACAATTAGTCTCGCCCATCTACTCCCTCGCTTTTGTAGCCCAGCTTGGGCATAGAACTAACCCCCACGGCTTTGGGAAGGGCCCGAGCACTTCCAATTTAAACGGCCCTCAGAGTCTATTTTACAATTTATCTCTGTTTTGCATCTGTTAAATCCTTATTCTGCTCTGACACTTTCTCATTAATCATTTTTGTCACACTTTTTTCTAAATCACTTTTGTCACACTTTTTTTTTTTTATCACTTAGCGTAATTTTCTTGTGGTTCTTTGGTTCTTCTGACAAAGACCCGACTTTGCAGCGTGACTTCTTTATTAGTTATGTCTTTTTCGGCTCTGATTTTCACGCTTCGGCTCTCTTCATGCTTGTCGAGGTCGAGGGATCAGTCAGGTTGGCAGGGGGGGCACAATTTCCAACTTCAAAATGCTAGATAGTGTTGTGAGGAGAGTCTGACAGATCAATACTTTGTAGTGCATTATTGATTCCACCTGGCTTCCTCCCTTTGTTATAAATACTGTATGTGTTTGTTGCAAGCCAGTCCAGGTTCAGCAAAGTACTGGACTGGCTGGAATAAATATTTAGAGATATGTATTGGCTCTTGGAATGCAAACAGCTCATGTCTCAACATGCTTGTAATTTCTTTTGATTGTCTTAATTAAATGAATTTGTATTTATGACATGTTCTTTGATTTAGTTCAGTTTTACACAGTGGAAATACCACATATCCATATATATAATGGAACAAAACAGATTCCTGGGACTGACCCTTGAGGGACACTATATATTCGTGAAGGTTATGGAGCGACCTATATGTTCACCCACAGTCTAATGATTGCCATGGCAACTGTCAACGGCAGAATTAAAGTTATTTAGCACAATAATTCTACAAATTCCAGCATCAGCATTCATTTAAAGTTCATAACGTTTTTTTTAAGTGCTGCAGCTCTGATTAAATCCTGGCTGAAAATCTTTAAAGATATATATTTTTTTCCAAACAAGTAAAAAGCTCATTTGACATTTTTATCTAATGGATACTTGATGATAATTATCAATGAGAATGAAATTTTAAGCAGAAATGTTTTTTGAGCAGAAGGTATCAGCACACAATCGTCAATGATCGTAGATCATTTTGACAGTTTAATTCCAACGCGTGATTATCAGTCAGTTTGAAAATTAGATTATCCAACCATGCAAATTAATGTGTTCTATATTTACGGCGACCATCGTGGTTTTTGCATCATTCATCAAGAGTCGGTCCAACCGTAAGGCAACCTTTGACGGTTCATGTGCGAGAAGTCGGTGGGCGCCTGGCGGCTTGTTCCGCGTCCTCGATCGCTTCCTTCGTGCTCGACAAATGCAGAAAGAGTGAAAGACAAAGCGAAACCGAGTCGAAGAATGAAAGGCTGTCGTCGGTAAACTTCACACGGCTTTCCCGCCTTTCGTTAGCTTCCGTTTCACGGTTGTGCCTCGGGCGGGTTCTTGGCGGTGTGTGTGAGCGTTCCTGATTCCTATGGATGTCTTTCATTTACAAGGCTTTCGGCTGCTTTCGACAAATCAAATGTAAAAACCTTAACTCTTAACTCTTTCTTCGTTACAGATGACGTTCCTCCCTACTTTAAGACGGAGCCGGTCCGCAGCCAGCTCCACCTGGAGCGCAACAGGCTGGTTCTGACCTGCATGGCGGAGGGCAGCTGGCCCCTGGAGTTCAAATGGATCCACAACAGCACAGAACTGACCCGCTTCTCACTGGAGTACAGGTGAGAACAGCGTGTGGACAGAGGATGTTACTCTGAATGTCTCAGATCATAAAAGGTTCCTGATGTCAGCTGAAACTTTGACCATTTTACTTTCTAAATGGTCATTTTTCTTCCGCTTTGCGGATCACGGGAGTCGCTGGGGTCTATCTCAGCTTGCTTGGCGAGAGGCGGGGTACACCCTGATTGCGTCGCCAGCGCATCGCGGGGGGCCACACAGAGACATGCAACCATTCACGCATATATTCGTACACCGGAGAACCCGTAGAAAACCCACGTGAGAATACAAAGTCCACGCAGAGAGGATCCAAACTCAGCACCTGCTCGCTGTGATTCGACAGCGCTAATCACTACGCCACCGTGCCACCCAATGTTAGACCTGGTCCTGCTTAATTGTTATAATACAACATTTTGTAGGACAAAAATAGGAACCAAAAAAAAGGTGAAATAGAAAATGGACTGGATCCCAGGTGCAATGCTAACGTTGCTCTTATCTCACGCAGCTGTGTGTGTGTGTGTGTGTGCGTGCGTGTGCAGATAACAGTGTAAATGACTGGATTGGAAGGAGGGTTGTTGACACACACACGCTTTGCAGCTCCTGGTGAAACTGTGTGCACCTGAAAACAATAAGGTGAATAAGCTCCACCTTCGTTCTTGTCAATCTCTGGGGAGCGATAAGATCGGAATTGGAGCATTGGGTTCGTGGAGGACATAATATGTGACGGCGTTGTTTGCTGGCGCCTCGGGGGGGGGGGGCGTGTTTGACTGAGCGGCAGAATGGCTGATAGAGAAGCGGCCCGGCTCCAATCTGCAGGGGATTGTGCATGTGTGTGTGTGTGTGTAATCTGTGTGAGACTGACTTCAGATTAGCTGTGTGGTGGTTTTGCACCCCTATAGTGCTCAGGAATAATGTTGATGCCAAAAACGAAAACGACAAAGAACTGCCCCACTATACAGAGGCAAGGGGACGATGTGCTGAATCCAAAGCAGCTGCAACAAAAGTCCATAATTGCGCATTTATCTCTGCTGTAATTGAAAAGCACATCGATCTTGCTCAACTTTAAGGTGTGTTTTTTTTGTTTGTTTGTTGCGTCGTTGCTGCTCTGCGGCCGCCGGGGTCGGGGTTCATGACGCAGCGTAAACTTCACCCGATCCAGCGAGTGGATATCTGTTCGGGATAAAGTCCGGGAATCTCAACGCAGAAAGGAATCGCAGCTAAACAGTTCTAGTTCACGCCGTGGGTCGGCAGGTCCGATTGATCCGCCCGGTCGCTTGTGCAGCGCCGCAACAACATTATGAATAAAAGATGCGCAATACTTGTGTCTTTGTGCATAGGCGTGTATTTGTGTTTTTCTTTGTAATTCCATCCCTCATGTATTTGAGTGGCGCAGACCCCCCCCCCCCCCCCCCTCCCCCATATTAATGAGGTTATAGTCGAGGTTCTCGGACCTGAGGCGCGGCTTTAAATATTGACACGGTGCGACTTGACCTTGTGTCCTCTGGCAACAGATCAATACTGCAAGGTGTGTGTGGCGTTACGCTACATAACTGAGTTTAATCACAATAGAAGAGAATATCCAGATTAATTCATTTTTTGACTATTAACCGGTGAATCATCCTGCGTTCCTTCACGCCGCTGTTCATCATTTAAAGAATTTAGTGGAGGACGATGAATAAGTTAAATGTGTAATAAATTCAGAACAGAAATGACTGGAATTAAAAGCCGCCAATTTAAAAGCCAAATTAAAGTCAAACATGCTAAGGATATAAATAAGTATAGCTTATAGGTTTTTATTTTATTTTATTGATTGTTGCTGATAGTTTATGGGTAAAATCTGTAATAAAAAAATAAAGTGCATCAGGAAGGTGAATCATGCTTTTTATACGGAACAAAATAATCATAACAAGCTTTGGCGGTTGTAAATCTTCTCCATCGGACGGATGTCCATCTCGTCCATCCTGTGGAGTCGGTCCCTCTGGGCCTGCGGATCAATTACCTGCTATTGATATCCAGCGCTCCGGCCAGAATTCCCATTTTCCTGTGGAAGAGGGGGCAAGAATGGAATGAACTCTCGCATCCTGTAGACTTAAGATCGGGATCTGTTTCAAAACGACAGCATAGAGTGGAGTATTGATCGCCTGCTGCTGGTGATGTCACCTTTACCTCACAGCGGACCAGGGAAATAGTCATTTATCCATCCGTTTATTGTCGTAAGAAAGCATTTTGCTTCACGAGCACGTCATCCTCCTGTTAGAGCAACGAGATCCATCGATCCATCACGATCCCCCCGAAATAATCGAGCCTGTCGAAAATGAATCACGAACCGACGGCGTGGCTTTTGTTTCTGTGATGCTTCACGCACAGGCCGTCGGTATCCTACATGAGGAGAGCTCATTAGTAAAATAATTATTAGCATTAAACTCGACCCCAAATATAGTGATGATGGTTAAAACAACAACATAATTAACAGTGAGCGGCGAGAAATGATTTTATTATGAGCCGTGAAGCAACGGTCGTGAGGCGTGGTGCATTTTGAAGGATCGGCTTTGAATGATTTGCAGCAATAATTAAATGATTAAATGTCGTGTTAAAGCTTTCGGATCGGAACCAGATCAAAAAGCACCGCAGGCCTCTTTTCATGGATCTTTGAGTTTTCCTAGTCATCACCTGTATCTTCCCTCCATGACCATCCTTCACCTCTCCATTCTTCCATTCTCCTCGTCCCACCAGTCCGCCTTTGTCCCCCGTGTCCCTGTATTTGTCTTCCTGCCACTTCCCCATCTAATCATTTCTCCTGAGTGGGGCTAATTAAAGGGGATCTGACAGTGTGCTGACCACAAGAACATCAATCAATCTCTGTCCGACACTGCTGATCCCCCCCACACACACACACACACCCTCACCCCCACAACCTGCTGCCTGTCCTCACAGGTATGCAAAGGTTAATTGTATTCATTACAGAAGGGACGGAGAGTGGATGCCGTCTAAAGTCACCCTGAAGGCTCCGGCTCCGGCTCTGGGGTGACTCCTCCTTTGGCCTTGGCGAGGTCAAACTTTCCACATTGATTCCAACTGTCTCCACCAACAACTTCCAGCAACCCCATTATATATTTTTTTATTGCATGGATAAATGTAAGAAATGAAATATTTGCACCGACGAACCATCAAGGCTTAGAAATGTCTGCTTGATCAAAGTCAGACGTACTTCAAAAGACTTTCTGATATTCTGCAGACAAAGTCTGTTGAGATGTTTGGATTTTATGTTAGCATCCATTCAGTTTAGCTGTGAGGCTGAGGCACGTCATGCTGCTGGGTCTGACAACGTGTTTCCAAGCTCGCCATAATCCTCCCCCAGCACGTCCTGGGTGTACCTCAGGGCACCTGCCTGGTATTTAATTTAATTCTACGTATTTCCTCTTCAGCCTTTGAAGGACTGTAAACAACCAATTTTTTTTTCAGCCTCTTTTAGAATATGTTAATGTATGTATATTCAGTCAATTGCAGACCCAGCCAAGAGGAGTAATGTTTGTTTATGCAAAATATCTAATATGAGTGCTTATTCTGGAGAAACAATTTTCTATAATGGCTCTGGACTGTTATTTGCCGCCCCCGGCCTCAGATGTGGCTTTATTTTATGGGTGTTAAAATTTGCCTGCTTGTTGAGAGACTTCCAAAACTTTTTTCTTTCTCCTTTTTTCTTGCACTCTTCCCAAAACAAAAACAAAAACAAAAAAAGGTTACATCGCACGAAAACCTGTTCAAGAGCATCCATGTGGTTTCTATAGAAACTGGCACCCTCCTTCAATGAGGGTCGCATTCTCCCGTGTGGGAATGTGACAGCAGCGATGGCGCTGATGCTCCTTTTGACAGCTGCTCCACCTCCCACATGAAGTACTGTATGTATTTTGACAAGAACGCGTTGTGCAACAGCGAGTTTGAATTAGAAATACACAACTCGCTGTAGTCTAATACGCAACTTCGACACGTTGAACTTGCATTAGATGCCATTAACAGGTGGGCCACTCCAAGCTCACATCTCTCACATACGATGAATCTGTTACTGCATGAGTTGCCAGATATTACGCCAGTATATAAAGTACCCGAAGGGATTCACTCTGCACTTTTCATGAAGGTAAATCCGGTCCTGATGTCTCTCCAAGAGCTTCGTCTTTGCAGTTTCAATTAAGTGGATCGTATACCAGTAATCCTTTTTTGGAGAGTCCCTCCGCCGGGGCGTTCATGCTGTTGCAAATCAATCGCACCAATGAAAAGTAATTAAGTATAATAATAAAGTCAATGTCTGAAGAGCGAATAAACGGGAGAAGCCAAATCAACCTGAAATTGTAAATTAGCGTTCATTGCAGATTTTATTTTATTTTTTAATTGTATATCATTTGCAGGAGGAGGAGTTTACAGAATCCCGTTGCTCCAGCTCAATCAGCGTCCTCATTAGTTCTTCTGCTGTTAGATATGACTCTGGATTCTGTATGTCTTTATTAAAGGTACCTCATCCCGTCGCTGGATCGCTCCCACGCCGGCTTCTACCGCTGCATTGTGAGGAACCGGGTCGGCGCCCTCCTGCAGAGGCGCACGGAAGTGCAGGTGGCCTGTAAGTGTCATTTCACGCGCATGTCATGCTTTCATTCAGGGAAACACTCTGTTTAGTTTTTTTTTTGCATATGGGGGGGGGGGATTAAATATTAGGGGCAGCTGCTAGCAGGGTGAACAACCTACCTGCATCTCAGCGTATTAGCAACCCGGACAGCCGCTCCGCGCAGGATTCATTATTAAAGTGATATTGTTGCTGTCGTTTCAATATTCCCTTCATCCTCTTTTGTCAACAACATCTGTCACTTATTTTATCTGAGATGTTTTTGTAAAACAGTTTCAGCTGCTTACTGCCCTCATCTCGTTTAGGAGCTATTATGAGCCCACTGTGGAGGAATCCAACCCCCCCCCCCCCCCCCCCAAACACACACACCCTCACTTCCTAACCTCCATAGACACAGTTATATGTTATGAGACAAAAGGAAATGGGATGGAGATGAAGACGACCCAAGTGTCGTCCTTCGGTTGAAGTTAAAAACAAAAACAAAAAGAACTCATCTTGGTTTCCTGTTTGGTTTTCCGTAGTTATGGGCAGTTTCGAGGAGGGCGAACGCTCCCAGTCCGTCTCTCAGGGCGAGGGCGCCGTTATCCCAGCGCCACGCATTCGGAGCTTCCCCCAGCCGCAAGTCACCTGGTTCCGAGACGGACGGAAGATTCCGCCCAGCAGTCGCATGTAGGTGCCTTTTTGTTTTACTTCCTATGCAGCCTTTTTGTTGCCTGTTTGATCCTGTATAACTTTAAGGTTACAGGATCAAGGTCCTGTGGAATGCTCTGTGGGGGGGGGGGGGGGGGGGTCTACACACACATGGGCAATGTGTTAAAAAGCCACTTATCCCCCATCTTATCACATCTGCATCCCTCTGCGGTGGGAAGTGGCCTTGCCCTTGGTTGGAGTGAATCTTCTTTATCTGCTCCTCATCATCAGTAATCACATCCCGACCTGGAATAGCAATGAGACAAGTGCCCGGCCTGACTGGGGGGAGCCGACGGCTGAAGGCTGGATGCTGAAGGCTGAAGGCTGAAGGCGGCCTCGGGACTTCGATTTCTTTTTTTTTTGTTCTGACCTGTTGTGGAAATATGGATTACTTTTGAGAAGCCGTTAAGGAAAAGGTCAGACATCTGTGGCGTGGCGCTGAGTGAGAGTGATAAGTCTCCCACAAGTGGGTATTTCAAGAGGTTATTGTTCTGACATTTTGACGAATGATCGACACACTCGTTCAACTCTCATTAGTTTCACATTTCTTTCATTCAGCCTCACACTTACTGTCACATTTATTTCTTCTCTTGATGTCTCTCTCTCTTTTGTCTCCATTATCAGCCACTGTGTCCCTCTCTCCTCTCCGTCCTCAGTTCCTACCCTCTCGCCCATGACAATGGTGAATGGACACACACTGCCAAGGTCACAGTGTGCGGCTGAGCACTGTTGATAACAGGCTGCCCTTTTTAAAAAAAAATGTAACATCGTTTAATTGAATTTGATTTGCGCCACTAGTCTTCACTCAGTAGAGGCATTCTGAGACGGAGAGACCTCACGACGAGAGACGTTCCGGACGGAGCTGAATTCTGATAAAGGACCTTTCCGGGGACTTTGTGTCTTCCAGACTTGTGGACTCCCTGAGCATTGTCACACTGGCCTCTGTGCTATAATGGTTATAGTCGTTACTGGACTCCGCGTTCCATCTGCAAGAACTGTCTGTGCAAAGGTGGTCATGTTCCATGGAAAAGCAGGAATCATCAGGGGAGGGGGGAGGGGGGAGGGGGGGGGGCATGGCATCTTTGTCTGGCATCTTCTATCTGTGCTCTGCAAAACATCACACCTCAGCAATAGAGCAGAAAAAGTACCTGGAATAACTCCTGTGATCACCTCTCCAAGTAGTCCAACTTATAGTTAAAGCAATGCACGTTTGCTGCACTTGATGTTGCATTCACACACTGGTTTGGTGAATGCCGTGTGTCGCGGGGAATTATTCTCAACGTGAATGCACGGCGGACGCTCTCGCATTTTTTACTGCCGTTTGTCTGTCTGTCCATGTCTCGCCACCAAAAATAGCTTCTCAATATTTCCTTCCTACGTGCTGTCCCGCTGGTAGCGACTGGATTTCCCATGGCAGTGCAAGTGAACCAGAATGGGTTTTCTTTTTGCCCCCCCCACTGGACTCATCCTGGGAATTAGGAATGAGGAGTTCAGACTCCACGAATGATTTCTAACCTCTGACATTAACGGGCCCCCGATGAGTAAAGGAAACCCCCACGAACCCCGTTTTAGCCTCTTTTCTACCAGTTGGATCGGATCAACCCTAGTGCCTCGGTTTTGTTGCCTTGCAGAGCCGGGTGCAAAGAGAAAAATAAGTTATTTAGCAGCAGTAGCCATTATTTTCCCCCTATTGAGCATGAATGCATTTGGCAGGGTCTTTTCCATTCCCGTGATTTGTTGTGTTATGTTGGAGACCTAATGTGGTGTATAATCAGAGACTCCTGCCGGAAACACATTTACCTGGAATGGGGCTGCTCCTTGGAAGGTGAGTTTGCCTCCTGGATATAGAAAAAACGGAATCCAGGTCCAGGGACAAGTACGTTGCTAATTAAGGAGAGCAGCCGGCGATCGTTGTTTATTTAATTCCCTTTTAATGTAATTTGTTAGTAATAATGAAAATTACCATAGGGAAGCAGAAAGTGGCAAATAAAGCACTTAAAGTGCCATCGCTCTATTTTAATCAAACATTAATCCCCATCATCGTTATTGATTAAAGTGCTACAGAATCATTATAAGGCTGGCAGTCCTTGAAAAAGCCACCCTCGACGTTGCGCATAAATAAATTGATCCACAAGAAAGTAATTGCGCGTAAGAGTAATAGCGCTTCCCGCTGCAAGCAGGAGCCGGAGTTGCGCATAAACCTGCGTGCTTGGCCAAGATTTTTCTCGGGACTGCCAACCTATCGCGTGGGATTGCCGCTCTGTCTGGAGAATAACAATGGGAAAGGGAAATTGGGTCTAGAATAAAAAAGAAAACACATTTGAAGATTTGGGAATAAACATAAACCCAGATAGAGACGGAGGCATGCCAACGCATATCTTGATTCTTCCAAGTTTCTCAGCTCTGCGGCTCGATAAATCCCTGCACCGTGCACGAATCACGGTCAGCCATCATTACCAGTGAGTGTCAGACAGCTGCTCGTGCGTCTCTGGCAGACGGGGGTTGAATGAGGATGACAATCGTGCATTCAGAGAGAGAACCAAGCAAAGAAAAACGTCTAAAACGAGGCACTGCTTCCCGTGGGAGGTCGAAACCACACAAGTCATGACCTCTTTTGACCAAGATCTCTGCCTTCCAACTCCCCTGTTAAACATGTAAGGTCCATTTGTTCCTGCATCGTGTGCATCAGATCCGCTGAGCAGGCTGGGAACAAAGTTTTGTTTGACCCCCCCCCCCCACCCCCAAACAAAGAGGAAGGCAATCTGACTTTATCTTCAAGGTAATTTAAAATTCCCCCCCTGATAATAATCTTAAAGACTTTCTTTTTTTAAAAAAAGGATGCTCCAACTTGAAACTTGATGCAGGCCTTTGGATATTCCTGTTTCGGCCCCATCCCTGAAGGGATCCATAATTCATGGCTACGCGTCCAGGATGTCGCCGCTCTTGCGAGCTAGCGTTAAATATTTCATGCAGATCGTAAGCTGCAGCCATCGAGGCCTGCCAGGCCCCCTTTAGGACGCCAGCTTTCATTCTCAGCATGCACTGGAGGGAGTCCTAAATGAACCCGGTGGCAAGGGGTTGCAATGAGATCTTTGAAAATCAATCAGTGTGGCAATAGCTTTCAGCAAGCCGCCACACTGTAAACGCTCACAGCGTGTCTCTGTGCTGCTGGGCTTTTCCTGCCCTAGCGGGTTTTTTTTCTTCGTTTTTTTAATGTGTTCACACCTGTATTCTAAGCATACTTGATATTTCTCTCACAGTCGCTCATCAGCTCTCACTTGCTTAAGAGCAACAAACCTTTCCTGTTATTTGCATTGTGCAGCGATGCATATTTGGAGTTGAGTTTCACCATTGATTCGGTATTGATTGTAAGGGCAGATAGCGAAAATTGCTGCTTCAGCTGACGGCATTCAGCATCGGGTGGAACGCGAGGGGCTAAAGCAGAGACGCGGACGTGCACGGAACGCTGGATGGAGGGATAACGCCGGGAGAAAGGATGTCTGGGCAAGGCGCCCACTCGGAATTCTATTTGCCTCCAGATTGTTCAACAGGCTTAGATAATAAAAAGTATTGATTGTGAAAGAGTCAGCAGGCGGTAACATCTGGTGCCAGAAGACAACGAGACATTGAATGCTAGTCTCTATAGAATGAAATCACAGTTTACGCATTGTAAATCAATACCCCTGATGCTTGCTTGAGCAGCGTAATTAAAATGTTCACATGCTTTATGCCCTTCTCAGCCACTGGATCAAGTGAAGACGCAAAAACCAGGCGAAGCCGGTTGACTCCAATCAGGCGGTCCGGGGGTCACCTTGGTGAGATTATAATCCTTTTTCATTTACATATCCTGACTAAAGCTCGACTTGTCTTCCTCTCCTCTCAGTGCCATCACTCTGGACAACACACTGGTCATCCTGTCCACAGTGGCGCCGGACGCCGGCCGCTATTACGTCCAGGCTGTAAACGACAAGAACGGCGAGAACAAAACCAGCCAGCCAATCACGCTGTCAGTCGAGAGTGAGTAGGCAAATCACTGGATGGTACAAGGGTTGTATTCAAAATGTAAAGACGTATAATGCGCCAATACGTGAAATAATCAAATAAAAATAGATTAGATGATATAAAATACAAAATACTCCAGCAGCATCTTTCGTAGAGTATGGACGTGAACGGGAAGGGGGAGGGAACGGAGTTACAGTTGGGACGACACAGCAGCAGCAGAAATAGCCTCCGGCACACACGGAGAGCGGTTCCAGAGTTCGTAGCGCCGGCGCCGAAGCATACCGGCGCCCTCTGGTTTGGGTCGGATGCGGAGCAGGCCAAAGGTCTCGGCTTGCCAGGTCTCAGGGCGCTGTGCTGACCATTAGCATGAAAACATTCCTCATATGCAGACCAAAAAAAAAAAGAGTAAACACACCCACACAGAAACACAGCGATGGACGCGCTCCTGGGACGCGCAATGCTCAAGAGCTGAGTCTGTTTGAGTTTGTTAACTTTATTTTTATTACATATATATATAAAGTACATCTATCAGTCACCATCCTCTATGGTAGCTGTTCCTTGCAGCAAGGTCTCTGACACTGCATTTCCCATGAGCCTTTCTGCTCCTGGGGAAACCATGAAAATTCCAGTAGTGGCAGCAAAAGACTAAATCCAGAGAATATCTATAATTTAATGAATTATAAATACTCCTAGCTATTACTCTAAACATTTAAAAGGTGCGTATTCTCAATAAATATATAAAGAAAAATAACACAAATATTCATATAAACATTTGTGACATCACAAATTATTTGGAATCCAAGATTGAAAGTCTGACGAGGACCTTCCGAAGCCTCGATCGCGTCACACAGGAAGGATATGGGTTCTATTTCATCCCCACGTTTGTGCGTTTCTACCGTGTGTAACCAGACGTTGGAGGTCCGGCTGATCCCATCGCACCCACCATCATCATCCCACCCAGGAACACCAGCGTCGTCACGGGAACCTCGGAGGTCACGGTGGAGTGCGTCGCCAACGCCAGGTGAGCATCCTTGGCGTGCTGGGTCAGTTTAGTCCCGCCCCTTAAGGCCAGAGCGGGAGAGGACAGATGGGCAAGCATTCGGGAATGTTCCAACTGTTTCCCACTCCCTCAGGCCACTTATCAAGCTGAGCATCTCATGGCGAAAGAACGGCGTGCTGGTGACCAGCGGCTTGAGCGACTTCAACCGCAGACTGACCATCCTCAGTCCCGTGGTGAGCGACGGCGGTTTCTACGAGTGCGAGGCAATCCTCCGCAGCAGCAGCGTGCCGTCAGTCAGCGCCGGAGCCTACGTGCACGTGCAAGGTGAGGATGGAAATGTAAAGAAATCGGTCAAATCCGTGCGGGATTAAGCGGAAAATGAAGTTTGAAAAGATTAAAAAGATTAAAAAAGCAGAAACATGAGGAAAGCTGTAAAGTTCCATTCCCAAATGAGACTTAATAGCAAATATCCGATGCGTATCCCAGAGAATTTCCGGATTTCCTCAGCGTTCACCTGCTCTTTTCGTATAAAGATAATGGCAACGACGCGGTTAGCCGCGATGCGCTCCTGTATCGGCATGAAACTCTATTATTTTTTTAAAAGGTGCTGCTGCAGCGGACGCATCGGGGAAAACGCGTGGGAATAAACGCAGCATTTTCACATTTGCAAGTTCAAAGAAGAGAGTGGGTGTGAAATTGATATAAAGGCCCGCCAGCCGCACCGTGTGGAGCCGACAAAGGTGCAACCGTGAAGTCGAGCGAGGGGCCGAGAAGCTTATTGATTTTCATGGCCGGCCTCGAGGAACTGTTTAATACGGCATCGCTTCAGTCGCTTTGATGTTCGAAGGTTGTGATGTGAACGTGGAGTGAACTTTTCCCTTCACGCTCGCCGTGAGGCTGAACGATAGGCTCTGCTTCCGCTGCACAATCCCAGCTGCTGCTTTAAAGTCACACGATGTTCCACAGGGCAGCAAACATTTTCTTTATTTTTTAAATGCACATACTATATATTATATTTTGGTGATGATCCAGATCCTGGATTATGGATCACTTTGAAATGTTTGTTAAATTTGTTCCTCAATATCTCGGTTGATTATTGTTCGATGTTTATTGGAATTTAACACCAATTTCATCCGGATGGTATCCGGAGGGCGGATATTAACCTGAATCCAATTGCTAAAGGTTCGTTTTCATGGTTAAGGAATCTAAAAAATATATCTTAAAATAAATGTAGGACCATTATATTTGGTTTAACTCACAATATAGGGAGACTGAGCAGCTTGGCGGAGGTCTGTGCTGCCATTTTTTTTATTATTATTATTAGCTTTTCTTTCTTTTCACTTTGTCCCTAAGAACCGCCCCAGTTCATTAAGGAACCGGAGAAACACATCACAGCCGAGATGGAGAAGGTGGTAGACATTCCCTGCCAGGCGCGAGGTGAGCAGCGTGTCTGCGTTGGGATGCATGCAAGGATTTAAGTTAAAAAAAAAAACAACAACAACAGCAACGTACGACAATGTCAAATATTCCATTCGCTGCTGAATGATTTCTTGCAGAAAGCTGAATTGAGCTGTTTCCCTCTGCAGGAGTGCCCCAGCCTGACATCGTGTGGTACAAGGACGCTCTGCCCATCGACCCAGTGAAGACCCCCAGGTACCGGGTGCTGGTCGGAGGCAGCCTGCAGGTCAACGGCCTCCTGCCGGACGACACCGGGATGTTTCAGTGCTTCGCCAGGAATCCAGCAGGAGAGGTCCAGACCAACACCTACCTGGCCGTTACCAGTGAGTGCTGCAATCAGTGTTTTACTAAAGCCTAAAATGTTACTGTTATTTTTTTATTCACAAAAGCAGTGGCAGGGAACCGATGGAAAGTTGTTTTTGTGTCAGTGGGACAAAACGAAAGACACAGAATCGTCACCTCTAACCTTCTTGTCTTCTTTTTCATGCACTGATCTCCCTCTGTTTATCGTGTGTGTGTGTGTGTGTGTGTGTGTGCGTGTGCGTGCGCCCTCAGGCATCGCCCCCAATATCACAGCCGGCCCCTCCGACAGCACCGTGATCGATGGCATGTCGGTCATCCTGCACTGCGAGACCTCTGGAGCCCCACGCCCGGCTATCACCTGGCAGAAAGGTCCCCCCCCCCACCCCACCCCCCCCAGACATGATGAATCCACCTCCACCGTGCACCTGCTGTTTCTGAGTCTCCATCCTCGTCTGTTTCCTCCCCTCCAGGCGAGCGTGTGCTGGCCAGCGGTTCCGTCCAGCTGCCCCGGTTCACCCTGCTGGAATCGGGCAGCCTTCTTATCTCCCCCTCGCACATCTCCGATGCTGGAACCTACACCTGCATGGCGAGCAACTCCAGGGGCATCGACGAGGCGTCCGCCGAGCTTGTGGTTTGGGGTGAGCGCGAATATTTAAGCCGCTCACATCTCTTTGCGTCATCGTCGTCGTCGTAGAGGTGCTGTTTTCTGACTTTCCGTACTTTGACTGTTTCCCGTTCTTTTTTTTTTGTCTCCACAGCTCGCACCCGCATTAACACCCCCCCGCAGGACCAGAGCGTCATCAAGGGAACTAAAGCTGTCATGACCTGTGGAGTCACGCATGACCCCAGCGTAACCGTCAGGTGAGGCAGCGCTGAGCGTCTGGAGTTGTTGTTGATTATTCTGTCTCTCCATAATCGGTCGATGTTTTCATCTAAAGGAAAAAAAAAAAGAAAAGGCTTTGGTAACGTCCTAAAGATTCAGGGCACTTCTACTTTTTATTTTTAGCAAATGCTACCCAGGCAAATGCAAATTGCACATTTGCCTGGGATTATTCCTGGCTATGCGTTAACCGGAGTGTCTCGTGTGCGTTTTGATCATTCCGGGAACAACAAAAGGAGTTCTGTGGTGCAGAGGATGAAAATATATGGAACTTGACACGCACTCGGAGAACGTGACCCTCCACCGAGCACCTCAGTCATTTCAAAGTGACCCAGAATCCAGGATCTCTTCCGGATCATCGGCAAAATGTAATCATCTGTTCCTGGTAACATTCCCAACGTTTCCTGAAATATCAAGATCAGTCTGTAACCTTTTGAGTTCTGTTGCTAACACAGAGAAACTGGCAGATAAACGCCGCCTGGGCAGAGGCAAAAAAAAATCCAGCTGACCAAGGAGTTCAAGATCCAGGAGTCAAATGTGCAAAAACGTATGCGGCGAGAAAAAAAAAATCATTTCTCGGTTTGCTTGAAAGATAAATGTATGCATGACTTTCCGAGACGCACCTCCAATGAGCGCAGTTCAATCCGACGCGGCGCGACACGACTCGCAGGCTTGCAGGCGACATTGGTGGCGATCAAGAGGCTATTCTGTCTGCTGTGGGTTTGATGAGCGTCAGATTTGCATGCAAGGGCAGCTGCGATGGCAAGTTTGAAGTCGGGGTTGTGGAAGAGATGAAAGGCGCCACTGATCACGTATTCTCCTCGGATTGTGGGCGAATGAAAGACGGAAAAAGAGTCACCGATGCCGCGGTTGGCGTTCCAGCAGGTGGAACAGGTTTGTGGTTTTTGCGAGTTCGGTTCGTTTGGTCCCGGTTAACCTGCCCCCCCTGCGCTGCGTTAACAGGCACGTCTGGGAAAAGGAGGGATCCGTGGTCAACATCCAGTCCGTCCCCCGCATGCGAATGGACCCTGACGGCACCTTCCACATCTCCCAGACCTGGTCGGGAGACATCGGCACGTACACCTGCAGGGTCGTCTCCGTCGGCGGCAACGATTCCCGCAGCGCACACCTTCGTGTCAGGTAGGCGCCCTTTGCCTGTCTGACCTGCCTCGGTTTCTCTCTCTCTCTCTCTCTCTCAAGGCACAAGAAGGAAAGGTGCAACACACACTCTCCTCCTCTCATCATCACCTTGCCTGCTCTTATTGACACCTCCGACTCATTCCCACTCACATGGCCTCTTTTCCTCCTCACCTGTCCTGTCCTCATTCTCACCTGACACTCTCTCAGTGTCCTCTTGTCCCCGGCGGTGAGACGACTCACAGGGACACTTCTTCATTCTTCCTCTCCTCCGTTTTCCTTTTACCTAACATTCACAACGTCTAACTTCCTGTGACAGAACCACTAATGGTCAGCCCCCCCCCCCCCTCTATAATTTACCCATTCATTGCAATGAGCAATTTCCACCAATCTGTCTTTGCTTGGCTGAATTCATGGCTGAAATTAATGATCCCCAGCGCCAGACTCATTTATTCAGGTCTTTGTCCGTGTGTTTTCTCCCTATCATTCTTGAGATGTCTTTCAATGCACTCTGCACCCCCCCTGCCCCCCCCCCCCCCCAACCATCTTTGCTCTCTCGCCCTGCCACATTTCATCACCTGTCCGGCTGATCGCTCCATTATAAAACATTCAGCTTTTACCCTGAAACTCTCTGCGCCCCTCCGACGACTCGATGTGACAGGAGAGATTCTTTTCATCTCCCAAATTTGTCCCCCCCCCCCCCCCCTGCAGGCAACTGCCCCACGCCCCGGAGAACCCTACGGCCATCTTGAGTGCATCTGAAAGGAGAGCCATCGACTTGGCCTGGGCCAAACCTTTTGATGGCAACAGTCCCCTCATCCGTTACATCCTGGAGGTCTCCGAAAACAGTAGGTCTCTCTCAGCATCCATTCCATTCCTGCCTACCCTCTGTGGTTCGTACCCTTTGTGTCAGTTTACACAATGTTAACCTCCATGAATTATGTATGAGGAGTTGGGTTTATGGGAGAGGGAGCGACTCTAAAGACGGTTTGATATTTTTGTATTTTCGTGCAGCAGCCAGGGTTCTACGATATCAATGTCTTTTCCCGATGAATTTCCGCTCATAAATACAATCAATGAGACCAATTAGGATTGCGTGTCCTTGTTTTTCAAGTTGGATCTGCAGGATGTGCTTTTACGACGCCGAGGTGAATGTGTTAGCATCGCAATTACGGATGTGCACTGAGCGTTGAACCCGCTTCCCGTTGTCCTAGATGCTCCCTGGGCGATCCTGCTGGCTAACATTGAGCCGGAATCCACAGTGGTGACGGTCAACGGCTTGATCCCGGCTCGCTCCTATCAGTTCCGCCTTTGCGCCGTTAATGACGTGGGGAAGGGGCAATTCAGCAAGGAGACCGACCGGTAGGCGTTAGGGGCTTTTTCAGACCGTTTTACGACAATGTTAAGAAATAAAATGCCTTCTAACTTCACACATGTGCCTTTCAGCGTCTCCCTCCCAGAGGAGCCCCCCAGCGCTCCTCCTCAGAACGTCATTGCTAGCGGCCGGACCAACCAGTCCATCATGATCCAGTGGCAGCCCCCGCCGGAGAGCCACCAGAACGGCATCCTGAGGGGCTACACTGTCCGGTAAAAGCCCCGTCGCTCACACCTAACGAAGGCTCGAAGGGATATGCGTCGAGGCTCTATTGTTCATTTCGACTTTGCACTTTCATCATAAAGATATAAAGCTGTGTTGAAAATCGAATGCTGAGCTTCTTCTGCACACGTTGCCTTCCTTCTCACCCGAATGTTGTAGGTCCTTTAAAATGCATTTCATTCATCTTGATTTCCAGTCCATTATCTTGCCATGGCGAGCTCCTGGCCACGGCGGGGGGAGGGGGGGGAGGGGGGGGGGGGAGTCGCACACAGTACGTCTCACTTACGAGAAATGATTCTGTCTGAAAGGAAAACTCAAATTTAATGACGACTTTGACTTCGAAAAGACTTCGAGGACTTTCGTCGTCAGCAAAATGCCAGCCTGGCTGTAAATCCTGTAAACATGTAATTAGTTTGGGTTTTTCTTTAATTCTTTACATCCAAATGAAACAGCAGGTGTTCTGCAGACAGTGCTGTCGGTGGTTGTTGGCTCCTCATCTGCTGGTGCTTTGTCTCCCCCCATCAGGATGTCAGGGGAACTGCAAGTCCTTTTTTTTCCAGTGAGCCTCTAAAAAGTTCATGTTTGTCTCTTAGGTATCGTCTGACCGGGCTGCCAGTGGACTACCAGATCAAGAACATATCCAGTCCAGACGTCACCAACCTTCTCCTGGAGGACCTCATCATCTGGACCAACTACGAGATCGAGGTGGCCGCCTACAACGGGGCGGGCTTGGGCGCTTTCAGCCATAAAGTCACTGAGTGGACTCTGCAGGGAGGTGAGATGCTAAACTATTGTTATTGTCTTTTTTTTTTTTCTAATGCATGATGATAAACATTAATTCCAACGTGCAGAGTCGTCGTTATGCAGCAGCAACAAAAAAAGCTGAGGTTTGGACTGATGTCTCGCTGCTTGGGCTTTAAATCTCCACACAAAGATGTGACATCCTCTGAAATCCACGAGCCACAAACAAACCCACAGAGAGCTGTGCCCATTAGGTCTCGGTGCCGTCTGGATCAGACTGATGTGCAGAATCTTCCCCGACCTGTTCAGCTGCAATCGATGCAGGGCATCAAAACGGATGGCGACTCACAGCAGAATGAAAACTTTGCTGTCTGTCCACCTGTCTCAGTGCCCACCATCGCTCCCGGCAACGTGCAGGCCGAAGCGGTCAACTCGACGGCTGTCCGTTTCACCTGGACGGCGCCAAACCCGCAGTTCATCAATGGGATCAACCAGGGCTACAAGGTCAGTAGCTGCTGCCACACCCATTTGACCGGTTGTGGGGACGCTCCCTGTCTTCGCAAACCAATTTTCATGAGCGATCGTGAAGCTGTGTGCACGTGATGATGGAATGTCTCCATTATGTTCTCTCTGGTTCTTCGGAATACTTCATCTCCTTGTCTCTCTTTGCATGCCCGATTGAAATAAATGTGCCCAAACCCACCGGGAGACACGAAGCCCCATCCATAGAATGCTTCAATTTTTCTATTCTCGCTGTTGGGACTCATTTATGTCCTTCCTTGTCTTCTTGACTGTCTGTTAAATAGCGGTCCACAGGCATCATTCAAATGGGTGAGCAGACGCTGAGTAACCAAGTCTGAAATTGACATCGATTTCCCTCTGGGGGGGGGGGGGGGGGGGGGGGGAGAAACCAGTGAGACGAAGGGAATAAAGAGCATGAAAGGGCAGTGGATGAAAAAGGAGGGCGAGATTTAGTGGCAAAAGTCACGCATCTAGCCCCTCTGTCATCCTGCTAACTCTTAGACTCTTATAAAATCAACTGCGACTTCGCTGCTTCGCGGAGTTTTTTAATGCAATTTCAGATTTTTTTTTGCACTTGAACGCGCCTTGAAACGCGCAGGACGAAGGGGCGTGGTCGGAGGAACTGTGAAATCCGCGCGAGTTGCTATTAATCATTTCTCATGTGTTCAACCTCGTAGGTTGATCATTAAAATTTAATTCGTTATTTCTAAAAGCTATCATATTTGTTAACCTGTTTTTGGAACGTAACCCCCACGGAAAACGAGGGACTACTATCCATTTTCTAACCGCTTATTCCGTTATCGGGTCGCGGGCCAAGCTGGAGCCAATCCCAGCAGTCAATGGGCGAGAGGCAGGGGACACCCTGGACAAGCCGCCAGGCCATCGCAGGGCAACGAGGGACTACTGTATACGTTAAAGGCTTTCCGATCGTTGTCACGCTATCGTACCTCTCGCCCGCTCCCAGTCCCCCAGTGGAGCGTTTCCAGCCATAACTCCAGAGGGCCTTTTAAAAACCAAAACGCTCTGCGCCTGCCTTCTTCCCATTCTCAGCTGCTCGCCTGGGAACCCGGAAGAGATGAAGACATCTCCATGGTGACGGTGCGACCCAACTTCCAGGACAGCGTCCACGTGGGTTACGTGAGTGGCCTGAAGAAGTTTACCGAGTATTACACCTCTGTGCTGTGCTTCACCACGCCTGGAGACGGCCCACGCAGCCCCCCCAAAGTGTTGAGGACTCACGAGGACAGTGAGTGGCTTTATATTTAAACGTCACAATCTCTGCAAATACAAGCGCCAGATTGTGGCTATATCCAGTGAGTACTTTTCTCACGTTCCTGTTGGCCTTGCTCTTCATCCTTCTTTACCCCCCCCCCCCCCTTCCAGCCCCCGGCGCCGTGGGTCACCTGAGTTTCACCGAGATCCTGGACACCTCACTCAAAGTCAGCTGGAGTCAGCCAGGCGAGAAGAACGGAATCCTCACAGGTCGGTTGCAAAGAAAGGGAAGCAATCAAAAAGAGCTCCGAGTAAAGTTCTCAAGCCTCTCTCTGCTGCATGTTCGATACGATTTCAAACTGGGATTTTTGCACACAAATGCGTCAGATTTCTTCGTGCATGAGGAAATATCACGAGGGTCGCGGTCACGATGCGCTCACATGTTCTGGGAAATAAAAAAGTAAAGCTTTTATCTGGGACTGTGCATGCAAAATGTCCTAATTTACTGTCCAGTGAGCCACTTTTGCCCACCGGTGACATTAAATTTCCAGTGTTTACCAAAGCTGAGATTTAGCAGCATATTGTAAAGCAGTGTTTATTATTTATTTTTTTCCATAGTCAGACACATGCTGATATGCCGTATTAAATTATTGATTTGGGCAAGAAATGCTGCCAAATACAAAGAGCTGCTGGCCAAGGAGCTAATTGCATTAACTTTTTGCGAGTAAGCATGCGTGTGCGCTTTGGGCGGATGCGGCCTGTTTGGAGTCTACATGCGCACAGGGAGATGTGATCACAGGCTGATTCAATTTTTGATGGAGTTAATTTCATATTTCTGTTAGCTTGCTCTGTAGCATGCAAGCCGAGAGCCCCCCCCCCCCCCCCCCCTGCTGTCAAATCTTCCCTGGGAGGATTCTCAGTCTGTCGACTCCTCTTTGCTTCAGGCTACAGAATTTCGTGGGAGGAATACAACAGGACAAACACTCGCGTGACCCACTACCTGCCGAACGTGACCTTGGAGTACAGGGTCACTGGGCTCACTGCGCTCACCACATACACCATCGAAGTGGCGGGGATGACCTCGAAAGGCCAGGGCCAGCTGTCCTCCTCCACCATTTCCTCTGGCGTCCCACCAGGTCAGCATCCCGGAAATCACAACAGACGATGAGTGGGGGGGGGGGATCCGATTTACAGAATCCAGATATCCGGGTCAGATGGCGCATTTCAAAAACGCCACATGTCACTTTTGATCATCCTGATATCATCACGAGGGGCTGTTTGAAATCTGTGAATTATCGGTCATGTGACGGAATTGGATATTGTGATTTTTGCTGTGACGCATGCATGATCAGCCGCTCATTTAAACGGTCTTGAGGGGAAATGATTAGAATTGCCAGGAGAGTTTTTAGGATTCATGTCACCTGGTTTATGGGTAAGCACGTTCTCATCCTCACCTGCCACGACAAACAGAAACATAAAGCGTCCTGTGTGTGCACATGCAAACAAGCAATCGTATTCATGCGCACACAGAATGCACCCCCCCCCCCCCCCCCCTCCGAGATTCCCTGGGAATAATCCCCTCTTATTGTTTCCTCGGCACATGTGTAAACAGTGGGGTATCAGATTGAATCCTAAATTTAATTCCTAAATCTAATATTTTGGAGATAACGATATGATACGAAACCTTTGATATGACAACATTTCAAAAATACAATTGTGCATTCCTCTCGAGCTTTACGCCACTTTTGCGGTCGTTTCTGCACTGAGGATGAAGAGAAAATTAGTACATGCAGTATCTGTGCGAACACAAGAGGGTGCTATTTCATATAGACTTTCCTTTACGGCCCCTTGACATACCTCTAGTCTAGTAGTTGCTCCATCAGTCCTTCCCTCTCTCTTTGTGCCATCCTTTCCTCTCTGCTTCTTCGCAGAGCTTCCTGGTCCTCCCACCAACGTAGCCATCTCCAACATCGGCCCACGTTCCGTCATCCTGCAGTTCAAACCTGGCTACGACGGCAAAACGTCTATTTCCCGTTGGCGAGTGGAGGCTCAGGTGAGCACAGATCCTATCCAGAAGGAAAATGTCCATTTTCTTTGGTCATGAATTGCTGCACCACAAATCGCTCCACACATATAATATAATTTTGGCACCATTCGATGCAGATCTCGTGAACAGTGCACGCACAGTGTTGCAGTGCCCGCTGTGTCCGTCATGCTGACTCTTGTCTCGGTCCCAGGTGAGTGTGGTCGGGGAAAATGAGGATTGGAAATTGGTCCACCAGGTGTCCAACAAACCAGAGGCCCGGTCCTTGGAGGTGCCAGGTCTCAACCCGTACACCTTCTACAGGTATGACGCCTCACAGCATCCATTTATATGTAAATAGTCTTCTTGATTAAATTGAAAAAAAACGCCTGTAAATGAGCCCAGATTTAGCTTAGATTGCTCATTTTAATTAACTATCCCATCTTGGAAATAAAATTAATGCCATTTTTTTTATATTACGTACAGCAACTACATACACATCGAGCTCAGAATATGCAAAGGACATTATTTTAGTCCAAGTGGTCTCATTATGTATTAAACTGCTGCTGATTTTAATTCTGATCTCAAGTCAGATAAAATTGAACACGTATAATAAGCATGTGCAGATTATAAAGCACATCCCAGGAGCCTTATCTGATGCTCTACTCCGTTGTTTGAAGCTTGTTATGGACGGTGTGATTCTGAAATCATCTTGACACTATGAGCATGATCTGAATGCTGGTGCCAGACGCCTTGTTTTCCATGATCGCATGCAATCGGCAAGATGAGCTGCTCGCTGAGCCCAGTCCCCGAGGGCCTGCTGCAGTTCTAGTTTTCATTACGGCAACTTCCGACACCAACAGTTTACATTTGCAGCGAAGCGAGAGTTCAAACTGGAATAAAATGTGGATTAATTTACATATCCAAGCTGTGAAGCAAACACGACCTCCACTCGTCCCGTTCTGATCGCAGATCAAGGTGCACTAAGCCTCGCACGAGAGGAATCCGCGCAGTGTGGTAATTCGGACTCTGAGCTGTCCTTTCGGTTTAAACGAAACCATCCTTTTTAAAGTTGAACTCCAAACACCAGGTTCCGCATGCGCCAGGTGAATATAGTGGGCGTCAGTCCTCCCAGCCAGCCCTCCAGGAAGATCCAGACCCTGCCGGCTCCTCCTGACATGGCCCCCGCCAATGTCACCCTGCGCACCGCCAGTGAAACCAGCCTCTGGTTGCGATGGATGGTAAGACGGAACCAGCAACAGTGGAGCCTCGGCAATCGAAAGCGTGCTTTGACGCAGTTTTCTCTCCTGGCGTTTCAAGCCTTTGCCTGAATGGGAATACAATGGAAATGCCGAGCAGGTGGGCTACAGGGTCCAGTACTCCCGTGCGGGCTCACAGGGCCGAGCGCTGATCCACATCATCGGCGATCGGCTCGAGAGAGAGTTCACCATCGAGGATCTGGAGGAGTGGACGGAGTACGAGGTCCGGGTCCAGGCCTTCAATGGCATTGGGACGGGGCCCTGGAGCCAGCCGGTCAGAGGCAGGACGAGGGAGTCTGGTGAGTCTGGTTCAACTATCTGCAGTAGATGGATAGATAAAGGCGATAGATAAAGGATTTTTCTGGTGTGGGTAGGCCACCTGGTAGAAGGCATTTATAAAGCAGCCCACCCTATTTTAGCACAACCCCCCCCCCCCCCTATTTCCCACCACTCCTTTTAGCCATCACGTAGTTTGCCAAGCCTTAGTCAGACTTGGAAGCAGTGAAGGGCAGAGTCTGAGGAAATGAAAAACACATGAAGTTCATTCAAATGAAGATTTTCAGTACGAGGAATCAATGCTTTATGTCTAGGGACGAGTGCCGTGCAGGAGAAAAGGCCTTTCCTTGAGTCTTTCCTTTCTAGTAGGCCTGGAGGGGATACAAGGAATATCCAAGTATATGTGCAAACACGATTTAACCACAGCAGATCAGTTCAACTGCCATCGTTGCTGAATGTCAATACAAAAAAAAAAGACTATGGTGGGCAGATCAGGTGCATTTTTATCTCGCTTCCCTGCTCTCTTTGCTCCCCAGTCCCTTCTTGCGGACCCAACAACGTGTCTGCCTTCGCCACCACCTCGAGCAGCATTCTGGTCCGCTGGTTTGAAGTCCCCGAGCCAGACAGGAATGGACTCATTCTTGGCTACAAGGTCTGTTTGTGGCTTTTCTGTCTCGAAGCGGTTTGAGCTGTTGTGTTTGTCAAACTGCTCTAATTAGAGCTATTGAGCATGCAAAGCAGCCACGTCTGCTGACTTCTGCTTTGTCTTCTGGATCAGGTAGTGTACAAAGAGAAGGACTTTGACAGCCCGGTCCACTTCTGGACCGTCGAGGGGAACGCCACCCACAGCGTGCAGCTGACCGCTCTGGGGAAATATGTCCTCTACGAGATCCAAGTATTGGCTTTCACCCGTGTGGGAGATGGACGGCCCAGTTCTCCGCCGATTCTGGAGAGGACTTTGGACGACGTCCCAGGACCTCCGGTGGGCATCCTTTTCCCGGAAGTGCGGACCACCTCGGTCCGTCTCATTTGGCAGTCCCCCTCGCAGCCCAACGGCATCATACTCGGTTAGTTTTGGGGAGATTTCTGAAACGAGATATTTACTTTGGACTTCAAAACATTACCAGAGATGATTAACAAAATGATGATTAGCAATACCAAAACAATACAGGTGAAGATGTTCCCCCCCCCCCCCTCCCGCCTACCTTCTGTTAAGCCTACCAGATCACGTATCACCTCAACTCCACCAATAGCAACACGGCAACGGTGGACGTCCTGAACCCCAGTGCGCGGCAGTACACGGTGACTGGGCTCAAGCCAGAGTCCGTCTACATGTTCCGCATCACGGCGCAGACGAGGAAGGGCTGGGGCGAGGCTGCCGAGGCGCTGGTGGTCACCACGGAGAAGAGAGGTAACCCCGTGGGTGCATTTCAGCAGCGTCATCCCACTCCATCCTTTACCTCTATTGATAATTCTCTCCCTCCCCGTGCGCGTTCACTTTTCCCCAGCTCATCCCCAGCCCACCAGCCGTCCCGTGGTTCCTCAGAAGGATGTCCAAGCCCGCCGTGTCCTGCTGACGTGGGAACCGGGCAGTGACGGCCTGTCTCCTGTGCGTTACTACACGGTGCAGCTCAGAGAGCTTCCGGCGAGCAACTGGACGGTGCACTCTGCCTCCGTCAACCACGACGCCACCTCCTATTTAGTATCTAGGTAGAGTATACCTTCTGGATCCGAGACTTTTTATCTTTCATATTATGCTAAATTGGATGTTCTCTTGTGCTTATCCGTAAATATTCGCTTGGCTGAAGTATCGTTGGCGAATAAACAGGATGTTTCAAGGGTATAACGTTTTGTTTTAGAGCAAAAATAACCATCTAAATTGAGGACAAACATTCTTCTTCGTCTAATTCCTCTTCCGTCTTCCACCTCTTCTTCCTCTGCCTCGAATGTGAGCGTTGCAGTTAGTTTGTAAGACATGTCGCCCGACTCTTTTCCTCTTTTGACATCTCCGGATTCAGAGTTTTAGGAACGAGCGCTGTGAGTCAATCACAAAAGTTCCTGTGCTTCGTCCCTCAGGCTGAAGCCCTTCACGTCCTACCAGTTCCGAGTAAAGGCCACCAATGATATCGGGGACAGCGGGTACAGCGAGGAGAGCCAAGCGATCACCACCTTGCAGGATGGTGAGAGTCAACAGTCGAGTTAATTAGATTAAGCGCAAAGGAGCAAAATTGGGCATTTGTGGAAATGTGATGTTTGCTTTCCTGCTCGGGTTTGAATATTAATGCCGCTCTCGTGGCTTCCAAAGGTAAATATCAGACGGCTAGCGTAGTTTAGCATAGCGTCTCGTGTAAAATGTGTGACAATTTGTAAAAGTCAACATGATGAACTTCCTGTCCTGTCGCTTTTCCGCCCTCAGCGCCGGACGAACCGCCCATAATTCTCTCCGTCACGCCGCACACGACGACGTCGGTGCTGATCCGCTGGCAGGTGAACGATGAGGCGTTAGCGCTGATGACGTTTGAGTGTTTAGAACCGTGACACGATGGTCTGAAAAATGGCCTCTGGCTAGACACCATGAAACCCATACTTATACTTGTACACACACCCTCTTCTGTGTGTGTGTGTGTGTGTGTGTGTGTGCAGCCACACTCGCACCTGAATTAACGGGTAATAAAGAGGAAAACAGGAGGCTCCAAGTCACAATTTTACTTTTATGGCAAACGCTTGTCGGATTTATAAGGATAGAGAGGCGGTCTGTCTTGTCCCCTCCGGCTTGCCGTCTCATGTTCATCCATGGGGAGGGGGGGGGGGGGATTTCTTACATGACTCACCTCTGGGTGATCTCAATTTGAGGGGAATTTTTTTCACTTACAGTAAATCTCTTCGGCGATGGTAAATTAGAGACTAAGCCCTGCGTAGTGAAGTAGAATTTTACAGTCAGGGAGCACATCTGCAAAAATGCCTGTTGAGGTGAAATCGGTAATTTGCACGACCTCATTAAAACAGTTTCTGGGTCGCATCCAGTATTCTCTGCTATTTCTGGGAGTCTGCAGAGCTCTGCTACGCCACAAGTTTAACTCCCTTGCCTTTAATCCTTTTCGTGCTCCTGGTTGTGCAATAATAAAAAAAATAATGCTTCCACTTGAAACCAAGAGTTTAAAAATCACTTTGACAGTTTTTGTCGAACACGACGAAAGCTGAATATATAGCCGCCGTTAATATTTGCACAGCTAAAGCATATCATTTTCCTGCAGGGGGTGGGGGGGGGGGTTGACCTCATCAGGTTTCTTGTTCGAGCCAGTAAAAACCCAGTTCTGTGAGTTTTCTCTGTCACGATTCCTTCAGCTAACAGAATATGTCTTCCAGCCCCCACCTGAGGACAAGATCAATGGGATCCTGCTCGGCTTCCGGATCCGTTACCGCGAGCTGCTGTACGATCGTCTCCGCGGTTACTCCCTTCACGCCATCGGCAGCGCGTCCACCTGGGCCGAGCTGAACGGTGAGGGGGTCGCTGCACGATAAACTTTCATTTTCACTCTCGCCCCTTTCACTGTTTGCAGAACATTTAAAAAAAAAGAAAAAAAAAATCCAGGCAGCCCCGTTCTGCTTCCAAGATCTCCCGACACTTCCCAGCCAAGCCTTTGATTTAGTGATCAAAGCTGTTATTAGGTTTTCTGTTTCTGCTGCTTCGTGCGACGAGGCCTGTAATTGCACTCTCATTTTGTGATTACGTTCCTCACCCAGAGATCTGATCACCGCCGATTGCGTTGATTTGGATGATGGTAGCGCAGTTATTATACTTTTGTCTCTTCCTCCACCTTCCTCTCCTGTTACATCCGTTGTACAGTTCGCGTTTTTATTTCCACCTCTCCTCCGCAGCTCCTTACAGCCTCCGGAATCTGAGCGACTCGACTCTGACCCAGTACGAGTTAGACAGTAAGTTCTGTTCACTTTCAGTTCAGTTCCAAATTCCAAATTGCACCAAGCTCGAATAGTCCGACACAGTCGTAGCAAGCGCTGACCTAAAAGAAAGCATAACCTTGTTATAGTGCAAATTAAATGTGTTTCTTTACTTCCCCTGCAGAGCTGAGCAAACACAAGCGCTATGAGATTCGCATGAGTGTATACAACACCGTGGGCGAGGGGCCGACCAGCCCGCCACACGAGGTGTTTGTGGGAGAAGCAGGTGAGTGCGCGCTTCCTGTTTTTTTTTTTTTCTCCAATCAACACGTGTCTCCCGAGAAGCCGGAATGTAAAAGCTCGCTCCTCCAGAAGTTTGCTCGTTCAGGTTGCAATCTGTTTCCGCTTTTTATCCCAGCGCTTTCTGCTTTAAGCTGCATTATTGCTAAAGTGAAGGAAACTGATCGATTATGGTCCTTCCTTGCGATCTGTTCCCAACAGTGCCAACAGCCGCGCCCCAAAACGTGGCGATCCAATCCGCGACAGCCACCCAGCTGGACGTGACCTGGGCCCCTCCTCCTGTAGACGCTCAGAACGGAGACATCCAGGGCTACAAGGTCAGATTCCGAAATTCCCCTGCAAGCACCGCGAGCAATGAGCCTCATGAGCCCTGCGGAAGCAATGGCGTCTCCTGTTTGTGCCGATGTAAAATGCATCCGTTTGATGTTAATCACCATTAAAGGCGCATCCTTACAGTTTTATTAGTGCTGCTTTCCTGAGGGGATTTCAATGAAATGTTTAGCTTGCTGCTCTAAAAAAAAAATACATTTTACAGGGAATGAAACGAAAGTGCCTCCCCCGCTTAAAGGGGTCTGAAAAAGGACTGAGTTTTATAGGAGCTTTATTCCCTGAGCATCGTCTGCAGGCAAACCTTGACATCGATTCACGCCTCCCCCCCCGCCCCGCACAGGTTTACTTTTGGCAATTCCAGCGGAAGAACGAGACGGAGCGACTGCGGACTCTCTTCATGCCAGAAGGAGGGGTGAAGCTGAAGAACCTGACTGGTTACACCACCTACATGATCAGTGTGGCCCCCTTCAATGCCGCCGGGGACGGGCCCCGCAGCCCACCCATGAGGGGACGCACTCAGCAAGCAGGTGCGTCCAAACACGCTCCCAATGCACAATTTATGCCATAGGAACAAATCTCTCTATATGCAACGGACACACAGTCGGAAGGCAGAGCGATAAAGAAGGATAAAGATAAATAAGGCGAGAGAACGATGCATTTAGTCATATTTATGTGCTGGCAGAAGTGCAGATGTTAGCTCAGAGAACCATGAGGGCTTTTTTTTTTTTTTTTTGAAGTGGATGAGTCGACCGTGAAGAGATAATTTGTTGTGATGGTGATGCTAATCATTGCTGTCAGCGTGCCAAACGGCGTTAGCGTCGCCGCTTTGTGAGCGCCAGTTCCCAATCAGCGAACTCGCTCTAAAACTCATTTGCTGATTCCCCTGCTTAGTCGGGAAAAGTACTTTAAATATGTTTACACAACTTCTCAAACAGGAAATCCTCCTGCCCTCTTCTTTGTTTCTTCATTTCTTTCCTTTCTGTGCCCATTTTGGTAATTTTTTTAATGTCCTGGTATCAAGTAAAAAGTGTTAAAATCAATGTTTATGTTAAGATTCTCCTCATCCACCGCTGGGGACGATCTGAAGGTGATTTCTATCAAAGGTTTTGTAAATCCGTCATCCAGATAATTATTCCTAAGCACATTTCTTGCTTGTTACTGCGGTTTATTCCAGAGTCGTCGATCTCTTAACATCGAATTTAACATCGGCATTTTACAAGCGTGTCAAACCTCCAAAGATCCCTTAGACGTGCGAATGCTATATTCTCGCCTTCCCTTCCTTTCAGCTCCGAGTGCTCCCAGGTTCATCCACTTCAGTGAGCTGACCACCACCTCCGTCAATGTGTCCTGGGGGGAGCCGGCCTTCCCCAACGGCATCATTGAGGGCTTCCGTCTGGTCTATGAGCCCTGCACGCCGGTAGACGGTAAGCAAAGCCCCGCCTCTCGCTTAGGTAGGCGGGGTTAACTGCATGGCGGAAAAGCGGCTGCAGCTGAGACGATATGTTTGCAAATGATCTGTTGCTATGGCGCCAAGATGCAAAATAAATATCCCGCCTCTAAAGTACTGCGTGTATTTCCGTGTACTCCTGTGTTGCGATCCCACATGGCCTGGCCCTTGTAAGACTCTGCTCTGAATGTGGTCTGTCTGTCCAGAGTCCTCAGTGGCCTGTGTCGACTGTCTTCACTCCCCACCCCCCCCAGGCGTCAGTAAGACAGTGACGGTGGACGTGAGGGGGGGTGGCCCCCTGTGGCTGAAGCTGAGAGATCTGGCCGACGGCATCACCTACAACTTCCGGATCCGGGCCAAGACCTTCATCTACGGGCCTGAGGTGGAGGCTAACATCACAACTGGGCCAGGAGAAGGTAACGTGCATGTGTGCGTGCGTGTGTGTGTGTGTGTATTTTAAAATCATGCTTTCCATTTAATGCTGAATTGCTTTTCTTCAGGCGCCCCTGGACCTCCTGGAGAACCCTTCATCACGCGGTACGGCTCCGCCCTGACCATCCACTGGACCAGCGGGGACCCAGGCCGTGCCCCCATCACGCGCTATGTGATCGAAGCGAGACCGTCAGGTGTGTGTGTGCCTCGCCGGAACCGTTTTAATCCTTTTAATCCTTGTTTTAATCCTTGACCCTCTTCCCTTATTCAAATTGATATCAAACTATCCGTTAACAACGTTTTTTCCTTCGACCCACACGCTCCGCCTACTTTGCAGATGAAGGATTGTGGGACATCTTAATCAAGGACATCCCGAAGGAAGTGACATCACACACGTTCAGCATGGACATCCTGAGGCAAGGGGTCAGCTACGACTTCAGGGTGATCGGAGTGAACGACTACGGCTATGGCTCGCCAAGTTTACCGTCTCCTTCCATATCAGGTGAGCTTTCAGAGACTTCTCCATTGGAATTTTTCTGAATGCTTCTCAGATATCACAGAAACCCAATAACCGTGAATTCATTTTTCTTTGTGTGTTTTATATCCAGCACAAAAAGTGGCACCTTTCTATGAAGAGTGGTGGTTCCTGGTTGTGGTGGCTTTAGTGGGGCTCATCTTCATCCTCCTGCTGGTTTTCATCCTCATCATCAGAGGACAGAGCAAGAAGTATGCCAAGAAGTCCGAATCAGGTGAGCGCACAGTATTTAAACGCTATAAAAGGAGCGGCTGCGGCGTGTGGCCGTGAAGCGGAGTGGGGGGGGGGGGGGGCATGCTTGTTAATTCCGTGCGGAGCTGACATCAGCGGGTATTTCCTTTTATTCATCGCTGTTTAGCTGCCGTGCAGGAAGGAGGTCCCTGCAGGTCGCTGCCCATCTCTCTGACTGACAGGAAAAACAAAGGGCCTCCTTCTCACTCCCAAAAAAGGAGCTGTCATTGCCGTATTCCCCCCCCCCCAGGATGAGTGTGTGTTTGTAGATTTTTTTTATTTTTTATTTTTTTATCTCCGCTGTCTTTCTCCAGCATCACTCAGCCCATCATGAAATCTATGAAGTTATTGCATTGCTCCGCTTCGAGACAGAGAGAATGGTCTTTCACTGAAGAAATGCAGTTCACATTTTTTTTTTTTTTTGTTCCAGTTGCTCCTCCCTGGTGTTGATCTGATTGGCCGACTGGCCTCTCCCCCTCTCTCTCTCCAGGTAACGGCTCCAACTGTAACGCTCTGACCCACGGAGACATGGTCAGCCTGGACGAGGGCCGCTTCCCGGCTCTGGAGCTCAACAACCGGAGGCTGTCTGTGAAAAACTCCTTCTGCAGGAAGAACGGCATCTACACCAGGTCGGTGAGCCGCGCCGACGGTGCTCCGAGTCCGCCTGATGTCAAAATGAGACATAAATAAATAGATAAATGACTTCTGGGAAAATATCTGGGCGATCCACAGAAAGGTGCTTCACAAAAATAAACATAAATCACTCCCTCAATTCCCTCACTGGTGTGATTTGGAGAAGACGGGGGCGCTCCCAAAGAGATTAGCATTCCTGAGTGTGACTGTGTGTGTGCAAGAGTCCTCGTGTCCATATGGTGGAAGGTTTATTGATTTGTGATAAATTAGTATTTTCCATGCACGTGGAGTTGCCTCGGGGACGGATCAGAGCAGGTGTTATTACGTCTCCGGCTCAAAGGCCGAGAGTTCGAGAATAATCTCCACGCCTGAGCTCGAGATTATAGATTAATGCCACGGTCTGGATCTCCGGACTCAGAATTACAAAGAGAGGATGGTCGTCCACTCGATGCTGGGATCACGGATCAAACCCGTTCCTAATCTCATCCAGAGCCGTGTCAGGCAGCCCAATGTCACTCTCAAGGTCATTTTAGAGGACGCATCTCTCAGATTTGAACAAAAGGGCAGTATTTGAAAACATTCAAATCTGGTTTTTGATACGTAAAACAGGGAAAAGCGGCGGCTGACAGCCGACGCTCTGTCCTGGAAACTCAACGGGAGTCGGTGTGTCCCGGTATGTCCCGTCCAAACCAGCACCAATCAGCAGAAACAGACGGGTGTTTGTTTAGCAGGATCGGGGACAGTGGAAAGTATGAAGAAGCTTTGACACCAGGGGCTTTTTTTTCCTCTTTCATTCACACAAAGATCCTCTGACTCGATCATACCATTTTAGGAAATGATTTTCCCGGTAGTGTGTCTTTCGCTGGCCTTCTTTTCCCTCATTCCTTCCTCCCTCTCTTTCAGCTTCAGTTTCTCTCAGCGCCTCCCCTTGACCCGGATCCCACTTCGCACCCCCCCCCGCACCCCGAGCTCATGCCCATCCCTCTCGCTCTTTAAACTCGCATCTGACTGACATAATTGATCGTGGCGGCACGCCGCATGACATTTCAATCCACGCCGCCATTCCTGTAGTATTTGCCAGAGCAAAGCCCGAGGCTGCCGTTTATTTGGTGACCCCCCCCCCCCCCTTCAGCATAAAGAGGCTTGAGTTCACGATTTAGTCGGGGGGGCTCTGTGCTTTAACATTCCGCAGCCCACAGCGAATCAGACTGTAGGCAATCATCTGATGAGCGTCCCATGACTCTCATCGCACTGCGAGCCTGCAGACAGTGAAGCGGCTGAACTTGAAAGGAAGCTCTTACTACTGTGTCTCTGCTATTCGTCGAAAAGGAAGAATTAAAGCCTGGAGTCATTGCATAATTTGTTGTTTACCAGCTCTTGCTTTAATTTTGTTCGAAAATTCTTTAAATGAAGCTTTAAAAAAAAAAAAAAAACTTTGTCCCCAGATCACAGCGGCAAAATCGACACAATGTGCCCTTTCAATTTGAACTGGTCTTCGTCAAACACCAACGTAATGTGAGGGAAAGCAGAACTTGCTGTTCTTAAATGATTCCGGATTCATTTGTGTTCCTTTTGCTCAGATCTCCTCCCCGACCCAGCCCAGGCAGTCTTAACTATTCGGACGAGGACGTCAGCACAAAGTACAACGACCTGATCCCTGCGGAGAGCAGCAGCCTGACCGAAAAGCCCTCGGAGGTCTCAGACTCACAGGTGCAGCAGCGGCTCTTAGCTTAGCTTTACATTCTGCATGCAAAACATCTACATAAAGTACCTTATGTAGTTTATGTTTGTACTTGTACTTGTGCATCTGTCGGTCCGGGCTGCTCAAGTTGCGCCCCTTGCTTTTGCATTCAGCGTGAAGAAGGCTGCAGTTCTAATAGTGCACAAGGTGAAAGTAGAGATTAATGGCCGCCCACTGGCAGCGGATCAGGCGGCGGCCTGTGCAGAATGTCGATGCAAACAATCCACCTTGGATCCACGCCGCTGCATTTGTTATCTGAGTTGTTGAGAACAAATCCTCCCTGTCAAATATATATATTTTTTGTGCTGGTATGGATTGGGAAACGTTCAGCGTGCCGGCTTGAGGAGAGCTGCGTTGGGGCTTTTGGCCCTGTCTCTTCTTCTGTGGTGATAAGCAAACACTGCCAGCCCTGAGAGATGACTGTCAGGTGTTTGTTACATGCTCAGTCAGGCAAACGGCTTTTTTGTCCAGTAACCGAGTCTAATCAATAAATTATCACCTTCTTGCCATCTTGACTTGTATCATTTCGTTGGTCAGGCTTGCACGCCATCTCCCCTCATCCTTCCCCAGTTCCCTCCCCTCGGTCTGTCCGTACATTTCTTTCGGGCTTCTGTGCCGTCCCTCCCAGGCTCTCTGTACTTTCGAGTGAATCACCTTGAGTGTCTGGGAATCTGGTTTTGATCCTCGTCAGATGAAAGCCTAGGATGGGAAGTGGTCCTGAATCCCCCGCCCCTTGCTTTCAGGCCAACTTCAGTCATTTCTTTCATCGAGGAATTATTTACTCTTGGGAGCTCCGTCAACTAGCTGCATCCCTCGTGTGAATTCCTCAGCCTGAAACGGCTTTTATCAGGTCTTACTTCCTGAATGTGGTACCCCCCACGCATCCAGCCCGAGACGATGAAGTCCACCTGTCACATGGCACGTTTCGGGGGGGGGGCGGCGGCGTATTAGAGCCCGTTGGTGCTGCGGAGAACTTCGGGAATGCCTTTTGAAGTTTTATTGAGCAGATAACGCTGAGCTATCAGGATGACATTGGGTTCTGCCTGTTTCCTTTAATCCCGGAGCCTCCACCAGCAGTTATAAATTGACTATTGTGCTCCTCAAGGGGGGGGGGTATCTGGAGAAATCTAACAATGACTCGGCAACGCAACAAGCCCACCATGCACCGTGCTTCATACGTCCACTTTATCAGATACGCTATGTCCTCTTGTGTCCCCTTTCTGCCTTTGTCTCCCACTCTGGTTCCTCGCTCTATGACTGGGTTGTCTCTAATGACAACAGACAAATTTTAGTCAAAGTCTAGTCACCCCCCCTCTGGGGTGTGGTGTTATGTAGAGTAAGCAGTAATACATAAGTATAGCACAAAGGACTGACCCACTTTGTACTCTAGGCATGCCTCAGCTTTGGGGGGGGGGGGGGGGGGATCTGCTTGCTTGGAGTTCTTTATTGTCTCATGCCCTTATGTAAATCATCAGACTAAAATCCCACACGTGCGATTCCACATGGCGTGCGTTGAGTGAGATTCTCTCACTGCGGTCCTGCAATTACCTCGTAATGAGCTGGCATTAGGAGTCCAATCACAAACTGTCCACCGAAGGTTCCTCATTAACAAATAACTCGGCTGAACCGCACAAGCGGCCATGTTTCTATGAGAAGGAGATGAGAGCAGCAGGATAATGAGGGGTGAAGGGGTGCAATCATCATCACCGTCTCTGTGGCGCGCCGCTCTGAGAAGAATCGGCCATTGTTGCCTTACTTTTTCACCTCCAGACTCCCCGGGAATTGATCCAGTGATGATTCTGGCGAAGGCGTCTGAGGTTCAGCCCACCGCTGCCAAGAATCCAGCCGATTGGCATCTTGTTTTTGTGGCAGTTTAGTTACCGATTAGGAATATTGAGCATTCCGCGTTCGCATCGCTTTCTTACGAGACCCGTGAACGGTTTTTCGACTGAGCGATGAGAGCGTGCAGGAAATCATTTTAAAGATGCCGCCGGTATAGTTCGAGAATGCGCGACCTGTCTTCCTTATTATTATTTTTTACTTTCACATCATCTGCAAAGAAATGTATTTGGCACATATATATATTTATATGTGTGTGTGTGTGTGTGTGTGTCATCATCATCATGACTGGTCCATCTGAATCATCTTGCTGTAGCGATGCACTGTAAAACACATTGTTTTGTTCACCCGTAGGAGGCGCTGGTGTTTTCATATGGGACAGGTGGCCTACATACACTTCCTCTGCATTTGGTGAGGCTCCTGTGGCTGCCTGTTTTGAATGTTTGTAGCCTGATAGGTGACTGGTTGCTCCCGATCGTCCCCATCCAATCGTCTCCCTCAGATTCCCATCGTAGGTTTTGTGGCGTGCCGTCCAATACAAAACCAACCCCCCCCCCTCCCCGTCTTGTGGGTGTGGTGTTGCCACACAGATCCTGCACATACAGTTCGATCTAATCCTCTTTGAACAGGTCGTGATGATAAATTGATCATATATTGACCAGATTGCGTTGATGGTCAGTTTACAATGCACGCTTCACATTCTGCCCATGTTTTGGTTTTCCATGTGTTCCTGCGCTCTCTTGTAAATGCTAGCGTGTGCACGTTTGCATGTGTGTGTGTTGTTTTGACAGGAACGATTGAGAGTTGAGGGCTTGGCTCGGAAAAGTCCAATAACCTCGTGTACATTTGCATTTCTGTAGGCTCGATGTCTCCTAGCCGCTCCCGCGTGGAAACGCTGCACATGCATCTCACGCCCGCTCCTTGAACCAATGGCTCTTCTCGATCTCGCTTTTCTCTTACAGGGCAGCGACAGCGAGTACGAGGTCGACCCGAATCGGCAGAAGACCCACTCTTTTGTCAACCATTACATCAGCGACCCCACTTACTACAACTCCTGGCGGCGCCAACAGAAAGGCATATCCCGGGCACAGGCGTACAGCTACACCGAGTCCGAGTCAGGTGACCCGGAGCACTGCGCCCCACCGCCGCTGCCTCCTCTCCCTCCGCTTCCACCCCAGCTCACTTCACCCAGCCCCCAGCCCCAGCAAGCCCAGGGCCAGCCCCTGCAGGGCCAGGGCAGCCTGTTTAGGCCGAAAGGTAGCCGGACTCCCACACCCTCTCAGCAGAGCTCCAACCCTCCCAACCAGCACAGCGCCCTCTACAGGCCCCCCAGCAGCCTAGCCCCTGGCTCGAGGGCCCCGATTGCTGGTTTCTCCTCCTTTGTGTGAAACATGTTGAAAGTGGACATCAAATTTTCTTGGGGATATCGACCCTAATTGCGGTGAAGGCGAACATAACGGCGCTCTGTCAGCTCATTGTGTAATTCACACCTTTCTTTAAATGACTTTTCTTTCCACGTTGTCCGTAATTAATTTGGAGACATGTGAAACAAAACTACGAGTCTTTTTGAGCACTTTTTTTTAATGTGACTTTATTTTTCCTCACCAGTTGATCAGATGTTCCCCTCAACATCACTTTTACTTTTATTTTGCATGACTCCTCTCTTCTTTTTACATTTCTTTTAAATATCTTTGCGTCTGTACAGATCACAGGAATCTTGGCAAAGTCACTCAAACACATGATTATATATCTATATATATATATATATATATACATAGATGTAGTAGATGTACCTAGAAGACAAAATCAATTATTGCAGAGTCGGCGTTGATTGAGACTGACGTCACCGTGCGGAAGAGTGTTGGGACTGGTTGCGAAAAGGAAGAGACAAAAGATAGACGTGGAATTCATGCCAAATCGAACAATTTTTAACGTGACGGCCGGGAGAGTTTTAAAGCTGACACTGGCAAAAACAATCGTATGTTTCCATGGAAACAGCTCTGTGGCCGATAGCACACAAAGTCCAATATTTCAGATTCCTGCAGATATATGAAATGAGTGTATATCATGAGTGTGGAATTGTCTTTTTGTGAGTCTGTTGCAGTGGATAAAAAGATGCCTTGATCGCGAAGCACTTATTTATGATATCCGTCACCGGTTGTTACTGAACACACACAGCGACCTTGACTTTGGCATCATAATAGAAGGCCGAAAGCCGCCCCTCAATCCTGTGGGATTTGAACACATTTACATAGACAAACATTGTTTTTCTATATTTTTTGCACCCTTTGCTGGTTCGTGTATACACAGCTCCGTCCCGTTCTGCATATATGTCTACTGAAACGCTTCAAAATCCACTGAAGAACTAATCCGGGACCTTCACACGTGGGCTCAGATGTTGGTTCTGCTAAACCGTCTTTTTTTTCCATTGTGTTCGCCCTACTGGTGTAAGCCCCCCCCCCCCCCCCCCCCCCCCCCCCACACCATCACTGAATGCTATGGCGGAACAGTGCACAAAGTGATGATGTCATTTAATTGCCTCACTTTTTTCCCCTCTTCGTGGAATCAACCCTGTACCCTTCATGCGTGACCGTGCCATCCCGAACGCTCATGCGCGTGTGCGTCCGTGCATGGATGCGTGTGCGTGAGACGACACGTCTGGTCATAAAAGAGATCATCCTGCAGCAACTGTAAACTTTCCTGGAGTATTTCCGCAGAGGGCCGGCGGCATCCAGCCGCCTGCGAGGTGTCGCTCGTACTGCTATAGTGAAGAGTCAGTGGCGTGTTCCTAATTTCCATTGCTCAAGAAAAGAAAAGAAAAAGTCAATTCTTTTAACTGTTTTTTTTTTTCTTTGTAGGGTGATTTCATTGTACGCAACAAAAGCTTATCATGCAGGACCTGAATGAACATATGATCACAGCACATTTCAGAAATAAATTATTTTTGAATGTTGCGGTTCTGGTGCTCAATTGCGAACAGGGGTGTGGGGGGGGGGTTTAAGGGTCAAAGGTGAGCAAAGATTTGCAAATTAAACTAGGATACTCTATGTGTAAATACTTTCTTAGACAGGAACTATTGATGCATCATTAATTGATGAAATTCCTTCTAACCTTGTTGCCACTCAGCAGCAACAAATTGGATCAGTGTCGAGTGTTTAAAATCCTGTTATAAATGTCCCTGCTTGACTTTTGCGTTTTTCCCCATTTCCACATGAGTAAACCAAAGTTATCATCTAATCTGTTCCTCGGGTGATTAAACGGGCTCAGTCGTCCCATTTAAACCGTACTAGGAGTGATATTTATGTGCATTTAAAGTTCAAGCAATATGTTGGAATAAGAAAATTGAGCTAACAGACAATTTCTTGCACGGCAGAATCACATGCTCAGCTGTCTGATGGTGCTAGGCCCTAATTGGATCACATTGAACTTGATCCAGGGAAGATTAGATGGGGTGGAACACAGCAGGGAATAGGAGCAGGTGCATCCAGGGTGCTAATCTCTTCTGCTGATGGCATGGGAACTTTCTCTTAGACTAAAAAGAATAACCTGGTGTATTTCACTCACTGAAATATCAATTTCCTTATGCCTCGCTTCCTCTCTCCATCGGGATATTTAATGACAGGAGAGAGTTAGCGGATGGTCGCTGTTTAAAAAGGAAGGTAATCCACAGGTGGAATATTAAAGGATTCAGATTTAAGGTGTAGTTCAAAGGCGTTTGAAGCTCTGAATTTAATTGCCTCATTTGTGAGCCTGCTGAGGACGGTTTGAGGATTTTAAGAGGATTTTTTTTGCTGAACGAGAGTGATCCCTGAACTTTCTTCATGAATCGCTGCCGAAGAGAAAGAGCAGCTTCTGTTGGGCCATATATGCCCACAAAACAAAGTGTGAATGGAACAAAACGGATCCACAGAATCCATTATCAACATCCAAACCAGGATCTGCTGCAACAATGAATGTTTTTATTTATTTATTTTGAGATACCTTGCAGACAAAAAAACCCAACAACAACCCCAGGCTATCACATGACTGCTTTAACGTTATCGAAGTGTTGATATTTTACCGCAACTTTCCAAACTGTCTTTCTGTAGCCGTTTCATTATTTGTGCTACTTCTACGCAGCACCGACTTGTTTTGCGTCGATTTGAAAGAGGCGCTGGCCCTTTAAATCATCAGGAGGCGGTGCTCTCCGGCAAACTGGGCGGAGCGCGGAGGACGGGGAGGAGGCCCGGAAGGGGGGGGGGGGGGGGGACTGCTTTGTCCGCCGCACAGCCGCTGGAGCTCCAAAGTCGGGGACTGGGGGACTGGTCCGTCGCGTCTCCTGCTGAGAAGGACATTCTTTATTATTTCTGTGTCTCTGAGGACATTTGAAGTGGAATAAAACCCCGGAAGTTCCCCGTCGACGCAGAACAAGGTAAACACTCGTCTGAGTGAGTCGGCGTTGAGTGTGACGTATTGTGCTTTTCCTGCCAAGTTTCCGCGAGTGAATAATTATCCAGCGTGTTCTGAGAGCGGTTCTGATCAGGAGGTTCGGAGGAGAGGTTCGGGTTGAAGTGAAAGCAAACGTCGCGACTTATTTGAATTTAGGTTTCCGCGAAGGCGATCAGCACTTGCTGTCTCATCATGCGCTTCGTGAACGAGGCCGGTGACGTCATCCGTGTCCTCCATCGTCCCAGTGAGAGGGGGGGGGGGGGGGGGTAATGAAGTTTTGTTTTGTTTTTGTGTGTGTGTAAGTTTTATTAAAATCAAGGGATGCTGAAATGTAGTCTTCGATCACTTCCCTGCACTTTTTTTTTTATTAACTTTTTTGAATGTTGACGCTAAACCATCTCAAGGAAGGATCTTCAGATCTCCGCTGACGGTTCTGTAACGTTGATTCTAAGATCCACCTTGAGCGAGATCTTAGTTTAACTTTAGTTTAATCACGGCTTGCTCATCAGCAGCAGTCGGGATGAAAGTAGGACGTGTTGACTCCTGAACTTGGCGTTGGTGTTGCCTTTGTGTGGCTAATGACCTTTGACCCCTTATTGCAGCGATATATGAAGTCATTTTAGAGGCGTGGAATGACATCAAATAGAAATAATCCAGGGAGCTGCAATGTGATCCCGTTTTTCGTTCTCTCCACGCCAGCAGCGCTGCTTTATCCGGCCTTTCTATCGCCTTTATTGTCCAACCGCTCCATAGATACGTCTCCATCGGGACCTATTGTGAGCGCTGCAGAGTGTGTGTGTGTGTGTGTGTGGGGGGGGGGGGGGAGTCATCCCTGACTGTCCTTGTTTTTGCAACAAAACTTGTTTCAGTTTGCTCTGGAGTATTCCGGGGTCTGGATCCTCGCCCAGATCCGGCTGCGCTGAGGTCATTACAGGGATGCAGCAGTGGGGGGGCTAAGGCAGGGGGGGGCGGGGGGGGTTAACTGTACATCTCATAAAAACACTAAATTAAAGCGCTGGTTATTGAAGAGGGTTGCTAATTTCCTAGTGAATTAGCACGGAGTCTGTATTCCATTAGCTTGCGTCTCTGGGTTCCGTGTTACGAGAAGGTTCCGTGTGAAGAGGACCAACTTTTCACTCTCATTTGCACGAGAGGAGAGTTAACTGGAAGCATGTGTGTGTCGGCGTACAGTTGGCTGCGTGTTCGCTGCGTGTTCGCGCCGCGTCCCGGGCCCGAGGAAATGCCTGAGCGAATAGTTTGCAGCCTCGGTAATCCGCCCACCTTCGTCCCGCGCTCCGTGGGAGGCCGACAGAAACAATATCCTGACGTTTGCTCTTTTGTTACGATCCCGAGGCCTCTGGGAAACGGGAGTATGAAACTCATAGTGGCGTTTCAGTACTTAGCAATCCTGCATAGCTGGAGTTTAAATGTGGTTTCTGAAGGACACCGAAAAAAACACAAAGATGGAATTTCACACCCAGAGCTGAAAGGCTATTTGTCGCTAAATCTATCGAATGCGAGTCGATTCAAACTGACAGCTGTGGTATTTTGGGAAAATATCACCGTTGTTACAACGTTTTGCTCCGTGAGGAGTTAGAGGGCCTCCCGATGTTTAGGAAGCTGCAGGAGTGACGGACGTGTAAATGTTTCCCGGGCCGTGATGCTGGACAGATTTAAGGCCTCTGTTTGAACTGCCTGCAGAGAGACAAGTACAGCATTCACCCCGCCTGCAAAATAAAAGCACCGGCGTCGACTCCGATTTTCCCTTTATCGAGTTGATGTTTTTATTTTTTTTATCCAGCAGTTAACAAGAACTAACACAAAAGTAGCAGCGATATCATCGCCGCCACAAATAACCAGGCGTGTGCGCAGACCTGTATTTAACTCACTCCTGCCGAGTGTCGTAAAACCAGTCTGGATTATTCTTGTGCCTGAGGTGAGGGCGGTTCTGTTGGGAAACCTCCAAGTTCCAGTTTCTGCTTTGAACGTGTCCATCATCGGGCCGACGCGCCCGTCTGCCCCGGGTCGTCTTGGAGGCGACGGTAAATGGATTGTACAAACACTTTGATTTTTGACTTTTTGCCACGCGGATTTGTTATATAGATCAGCGACTACAATACCGAGTGGCTGGTGTGAAGTTTAATTTCCAGGATTGGAAAACCATCAAGAACCGGAACAGACTCGATGATTAAATGTTGCACGCCGGTTAGCGTCTCTGTCGTTGTTTTACATTCCTGTTAGCATCTGACATGAAGCCGGCCGCCATCGGTCCGATAAACATTACCCACGCGTGACTGCAGCGTTTTACAGCGAGCTACGGTTGTGCTATATGTTGATTGATCACGTATTGAAAACACTCTTGACTTGGCGGTGTGTGTGTGTGTGTGTGTGTGTGTGTTTTCCTGAAGGACTTTACTTTAGAGGAATCCTCGCGGGAGCAATAACTTTTCATAATTTCATATGTGCTCAGCAGAACTTCTGATTTAATTTGTCGTCCAGCATCTGATTTAGACGCTTAATCCGACCACTTGGCTCAGATCCCGCCCTCCGGTCCGAGGCGTGGATGGCGTGGCTTTCAGTGATTCATTCGACGTTTGCTCACACACACACACACACACTGTACAGCACAGTCCCGCCACTGTGTCTTCACGCAGGACACACTTCAGTTCAAAGCCTGCCCTCTGCTTCTCGTAGATTAAAAAGAGAATCTCTCAACCTAGCGACGTGCGGATTGTGTTACTGTGTTGTAATGGAAGCCGCAGGAGATGGATTTTGTTTTTATTATTCAGACGGAAGGAGGTTCTGCTCCGACAGCGTTTGCAGGTCACCGGCCTGCTCGGGCACGCCGCTTTTATTTAGTAAGACTTTTTTTGTTTCTGCATGCGCCACATCGAGGCCCCCCGGAGGCTGAGTTTAAACACACATCCGTGCGCACAAAGAGCCCCGTAGAGTTTGGGTGGCGGTCCTGCTCGGTTTATTTTCCCCAGCAGACATGTTTGCACTTCTAACCCACCCAAAGCCTTCTTTCTTTTTCTTTTCTTTTTTTTTAAATGCACGCTCACCACGTCGTCCCGCCTTCTGCAGATAAACGATACGCTCCTTTCTTTTTTGGATGATCCCAGGGCCTCGCTGTAACTCTGATATGTCCACCACCTGTGTGAAATGGATTCGCCATGACATCATGACAGGCAGCGGGTTCGGCCCGTATTCCTTTTGTCTGCATCAGCTCGAGCTATTTCTTCCCATTGTCACGCAGGGCTTCGGCCCGGGCTGCGTCAGTCGATATGAAATGAAGCTGAACGGGGGGAACTGGTTCCTCTGCAGCTGACGAACAAAAGAGTATCGGAAATTTTTTAGAACGCCTTCAGTTTCTTCTCTTGGGAGGGGGGGGAGGGGGGGTTAGGCACGGACGTTTGCATGCGTATTTATGTGCGTTTGCGTCTGGAGTTAATAGTAAAGTTATTTTCGGTAGATGTGACGGGAGGGAAACTTTAAGGCAAGTGGAAAAGCTCAGTAAAGTGAGACGGAGGCTTCGCTAATGAGCCGCGTGAAGCTCCAAAATGGTCCGTTCTGGCTCTGTGTTCTTCCCATTTCAAGAGTTGTTATTAATGCCTTTCTGGATTTTTATGATGTAATGATATTATTATTTTTTTAAGCTTCGGTGCTGAAAAACAAACAGGTTCATGATATTTTAGCCGCAATTAGCCTCCTCCTCTTCGTGAGAATCGCATGTTTGGGCCTGAAGCTAAAGCTCTTTTCAAAATAAGGAATAAATTAAGTTCTGCTTGACCTTCTTTGTGCAAGTTTCAGCGCTTAATTCTCACGCGATGGCGTTGATGAATTAGTTTGCAATGTCACAGGCGTTGCTTTTTGCCCGGCTTCTGGACTCATTTCCATATGAGTGTTGATGACAAATTTGGGTTTGACAATGGTGGAGATCCTGCATTATTCAGCGAGGCGGCGGAGTTCTCACTGCTGCTGTGTTGAAGTACGACTCGATACAAATACATAACAATATAAAGTTTGAGGTTGGAGCAAAAAGGCAGTGAGAGCCATGTGTTACTCTTTAACACTTCTGTGGTATAGAAGCATTTTCCTTTATTGAGTGTGAAGTTACATAAATGTTGGGTTGCATAATTCCACTTTGCTCGGCTTGTTGAAACTGGATGCCTCTACCTCCATAAATAAACGTCTTCCCTTTAAAATGGAAAAAAAAGAAAATATATAAAACCAGATCCCAAAGTCTTGTTTATTGGAGAGAGAGAGAGAGAGAGAGAGAGAGAGAAAGCTGCCTGCCATGTATCCACAGGATTACAAGAGCGAGACTGAAGGCGGATGAGCGTGATGTCATCAGAATCCGCCGATGACACGAGGGCGTCTTAAATCATTCATGTCCCCCGTCGCCGCTCGCCTCGGTTTTAGTCACGTGACACTCCGAGGTCGGTTACGTAAAGGCTTCACTGAAGCGGCCGTAACGCGAAGCACATCGTTCTGATTACCTTCAGGCGCGCGGAGCATAGAAACACTCAACTGTGTGTTTTAGGTTGGCTATTTTTTTTAGCGCCAAGGCTTTTTTTTTTTGGGTGGCTACGATGGATTTAATGAGCACAAATATGTAAATATATTGTTTGGCATCTTCTTTCATCGAGAATAAATCCAGGCGTGATCTGTGAAATATAAAGATATCACGCTTCGTTTCCCTGAGTGTCTCTGGAATGTGTTTTTGAAGCGGTGGGACGCACACGACGCTGTTATTATTCATGATTTATCGCTGGGGTGGTAATAAAAGGCCAGCGCTAAATATGACAGGACTGCCTGCAGGTTGTACTTCATCTTTCGTCATGGTCACTGTAATGGGGTGTAGATGATCGTGTCGGGGGGGGGACTGGTCCTCATCAAACACCCAAGAGGCACCAAAACACATAAAATGGGCCATTTCCTGTAATGAATGAAGGTGTGCAGTTTGCACCTTTTGATATTTGATGTACTTTATGCTTTGGTCAATTGATGCGGCACATCAAAAGCTTTACCCTTCAGCTAAATCACCGTGGCAGGCAATTTTCCTATTGCCCTCCATGTGGCTTTAATGGAGGGCTAATCCCTCTGAATGAGCTGCCCCCCCCATATAGGGGATAAAATCTGTTGTTTTCTCTGGTTAGTTTAGAGACAGGAAGTTGACGTTGTGGCATGTGCTGCGGTGTTGCCATAGAGAAATGCAAAAAAGCTAGGCAGCAGGTCTGTGAGGATTCTCAGTCACCCAGAGATCATGGTAGAACTCGTATTTTGGATCAAATCACCTTTCCTGTTGACTTTATTCATCTCGGAGATCTTTCGGCAGCTTGGTGGAATTCAGGATCGCTTGTTGGGATGTCTGTGAAAGTGAATGTACGACTGGTTGCATGTGACGCTACTCGTGGACACTACAGAATTGTTTTAATGACTTTTAGTCCACTTGGACTAGAGCGACAGTTTACCATAACTCTCTAATTTACTTCAGGGTATGTGTTTTCAACAGCTTCTATTATAATATCCCATTCCAGTCGAGGTTGTGAACTTTGACTGAGAAGTCCTTCACCATAGAAAATAAGCTTTTCATAAACTTGTGACTCCATGAATGTTCCCTCTCGAGTACCAGCAGGACCCACTGCAGCAGTCTTGAAAGAAACTGTTGATGACAGACAATAACGCCTTTGGAGATGATCTCTGTTTAGAAAGAGAGAGTCGAGTCAGACAAAGGAACAGCGCCAGCTTTTTATTCTCCGTCAAACCCCCTCTCAGTTCACTCTGGTGCTACAGTTGCCTTCTCAACTGAATGGGTTCTTGTCTCGATGCAAATGTTTTCATGCGTGACGTTGCTTCGGCGTATGTTGAGCGACCCCCCCCCATTCATTCACGGCGGGGTTACGCACATTGGCCGAGAGCATGGGCTCCAGCTCCAATCTGAACGCACCAAGAAGTTCGGCTTGCCGTCTGGTTAAAACAATTGAAGCCCTTGTTGATGCTCATGAGTGGGCGTTCCAACATCTTTTCCACTATTGCTTTGTTCAAAGGTCGGAGTTCAAGGCTTGGGTCACGGGTTACTAATACTTTTGCCCAAGTACTGCCATGTTACTGTCTTACTGAATCAAATACTCTTACCCTGAGCAGCAAAGAAAGTCTTCTTTTCCTCACATAAAAAGCCTTTTGTCTGTCCCTTAGCCAAAGCTGATAAGTCTTCAGCGACATAACAAAAATATTATCACCGCCAAGGCCAAAAAGACATTCTCAATCCGAAAGAAAACCACCAATGCCATCGGTAGAAATACTTTATCTCTGGGCAACACGAAGGTCACAGCAGAACTTGGTAGATCTGGACGTTCCAAATCATCCTCTAACTCTATGTGCTGGAGGAAAGTGTTTCCATTCCTCTCTGTTTTTGTTCTTTGTACTTTTATTCCTGCCAACTTGAACGCGTTGGGTCCCAGCTCTATCCCGCGTCTTACTGGTTATGTAACAATCAGAGAGGCCTAAATGGAAAGTTTACTTAAAAGCGGTTGCATTTCACACTCCATATTGTGGTCTGCGCTTGGACTTGAACCGGCCACTCTCCAGTCTACCAAGCCAAGTCCCTTCCGCCGCCACTGAATGAGGGAGCAGCCTATCACAGGGACACCTTCCTTCAGCGGTTCACAGGTTATATCTTTGATTTGAAGTAAGGTGAAGGTGCAGCAAACCTTGTACCAGGAACTTTGTACGCATTACGTAACAACCTTCAGAGACTTTTGCCTTTAATGATCTCTCTTCTTCTTCACAGGCTGATCCAACAATAAGATGAACCCAGAGCTTGGAGGACTAGAATGGCTGCACACATTCAACACCTGGAACTAACTTTTGTTGGACAATATTTGCACAATTGAATCGAATGAATTCTGGACTTCTGGACTCCTACAGTACCTAGTCTTGTTTTGTTCCAGTGGCCGGTACTTCACATATTACCATCATGCCCATTCTTAAGCAACTGGTGAACAACTCAAACCAGTCAAAGCGGCGGTCTCGGGCCGACCTGACCACAGAGATGATAAGCGCTCCTTTGGGGGATTTCCGACACACGATGCACATCGGCAGGGGAGGCGACGCATTTGGGGACACTTCATTCCTGAGCTCGCGATCAGGGGAGGCTCCGAGGGAGGCGGAAACCAAGCATAACTTTCCTCACGCCAAAAAAAGCCTGCTGTCCCGCACCTTCAGAAGCAGCAAGCGCACACAGTCGGTAAACCACGGGGACAAGTACGAGTACATGACGGCACCTTCCAGTTCGTCCACTTATGTGAAAAATGCTATATCCTTGCCTTACCTCAATGAGGAGGATACAAACAAACCGCACCATTTGACAAAGAGCGTTTCGTCAAGTCCTATGAAAATGCTGCCTGAGATTGGAAACAAGCCGGCCAACGGAGCAGCAGCAATGGCGACTTTGGATCCAGAGTTCACCGAACGGAATTTCGGCGAACTTACAGATTTACCGGCGTCAGTGCCTAAGGGAGGCGGAATGAAGCACGCGGAGTCTATTATGTCCTTCAACATCGACTTGGGGCCATCAATGCTCGGGGACATCCTGAGCGTGATGGAGAAAAAAGGCTTGGAGGACGACGACCTCGGCTATGAAGAAGGCAGGGGCAACGAGTCGCCCTCTCATATTCCCCACATCGACGACGATGTGGAGGGGCAGGTTCCTGCGAGAGCTCGCATCATGTACCAACAGAAGGCCGTGGTGGACCCCTACACCCCAGACCTGCACGTCAGGAACAACCGCCACAACCTGGATAGCTGCTCCGTGTCCAGCACCAGTTCAGCCGTCGAAGAGAAACCACACTACAACCCCCACGACGGCGACACGGACAGCGCAAAGTACAGCTCGCCACGTGGGGAGGATGACTTCACCTTCATGGATGATGACGACGACGAGATTCGCGTGTAGGCCGACTTGATGGTCACCGAATGGTCTTGAAGGACGCTGCTGAGCACAGGACTAGGCATTCGGAGGCCAAGCTCCGAAAGAGGAGAGGAAGTTGGAGGCGGCGGGGGCCAGCTGTAAGCTTCTCGTCGCTTCTTCTCTGCACACTTAGTTCAACATCCTAAATCAAACCAATTAAGCCTTATTCACTGTGCTGTAGTGAGGAGACGTGAGTGGAAGCAGACCGGCTCCCAAACTGGAACCGTTGAACTATTCTTCTGGTCAACATGTTGCACCTTTTTCTGCAACACAAAAAAAAAAAATCATTATTTTTATACTCTCCAGATCAGAAATGAGACCGGCGGGCGGCCGCATTCCAAACCTCGTCTTTGTCAAAATGCGCATTGACAAAGTAGGAATGCAAGACCACAGACTTTTAAGTAGACGTCCACTACAGATTCTGGGACAGAACTCGGGACGGCTACGTAGCACGGGGCCCGATTGGTAGCTTCATTTGCTACTGGGAATAATTTAGACACTAAATAGATAAAGTGGCTGTCCCGTTTGTATGTTTATGTCCACAGATTATTTTTTTGGTCTCAGCCTTTTGAAACTTACCGACAGCTGTGGTATTTATTCATTCGAGCGTAAAAGGGACAGATTATTATTAATTTGCACCAAGTCTTAACGTCTCCTGTCTTCTTCAGAGCGAGCCGGCGTCTCCGTAGGGGCTTGCTGCTCGGCACTTAATTATTGTACTCTAGTAGACATGAAACTGTCTCCATCCCCTTCCTGTTATTGCTCACAGTACGACTCTATTAAACTACTCGGATTTCTGCTGGTACAAATTCCAATTGTGTAAAAAAGAAGAAGCCTTGTTCTGGTCTGCGTCTTGTTCTTTGTCAAGCAGCAGAAGAGATCTGGATAATTGTGCGTTTACGGCTCGCCCCCCCCCCCCCCGAGGTCAGAAAGACGGACGCTTAAGAACAAGTCGCTGCGATAGGAAAGGGACTCGTGAGTGGATCCGGAAGCCGCCTCGCTAGACATTTGTTCAGGCTTGCCAGAAAAAGCAAAGGAAGTAAAGACAGAGTTTTATTCGACCCGAGGTGTTGGCGTTGGATGAACAGATGTTGAAACCAGCTGATCGTCTGCTCGTTGAAAACTGAATTATTGCCCTCCTTGCAGCCAGCTGGAACTGATCCAGGTTCAGGGACACACCGGTGGGCTGTGCGATCTCTGGCTTCCCCGGGTTATTGCAACTATTCGTGATTCATGTCTGACTTTTTTTTTTTTTTTTTGTCTTCGAAAAATAATTGCAGCGTTTGACAAATGGGGAGCTTTGAATTTCCAGCTGAAGCAGGGGGGGGTGGGGGTGGGGGTGGATGTAGGATCGGGGATGCGGTGCCATTCCGCCTCGGGTTACGTAAAGGCTTTGGACCCGTGTCCAGACTGGGAGAAGTGCTGAAAGTAGAACGTGATCCCGGGGACGTGACTCTGTCCGTTTTATCGCCTCGTCATAGCGGGAAGTTGAATTTTGTTCTGTATTCACGAATTGCGGAGATGAGCAGGATGATTTAAGTCAGTCGTTCATATTTTGATGCAAAATGGGCCAAATTTGTCTTGTATTTTTTTGAGCCATTGTGAAATATGTGGTTGCAATCCTTTATCATCATCATCGAGGAATGCACATTTTAAAAAGGCCGAAATATATCTGCTATTATTCTGATCAAGTAATGTGTATATATATTTATATATATACATATTTGTGCCAACAATGACTGCAGTGAAGAGTCTTTATTGAGTGCGGGTGAAGCACAATAACATTCTGACCTGATTGTTTTTGCATTTAAATTAATTTTCCAACCTGGAAATTCATTTTTCCAATTTCAAATCTAGAGGAATTAGATGGGAAAGTATATGAAATTACTCCAAGATACTTTCTGGGGTTTTATTTTTGGTAATTGTCTTAACTTTCTGCCACGTCTCAGGTTTCTCTGTGGGGAAACTTTGAAGTAAGCCAGAACAAACCACATTAAGGAATTTGCAAATACGCCTCACCTCAGGTCTGCTAAAGCAAGTCTTCCATGCCCCCCCCCCTCCCTGACAGAAGTGGGTTTGGTGAGTGGAAAATAAAAAAGATAAGGATTGCAGACAAACATCTGGCTCAGCTGTAGAATGGTTTCTTTTTTTTTATCCAGTGGCTGTATGTCTGTTCCGATTCCTTATTCTGGTTTCACGCTGTAATAATATATTTACCTTCCTCACTCTTCTCTCCTTGGAATAACAGCTATATTTTTCAATAAAACCGAAAGCTGGTCATCTGTAACCGTGCCTCAGCTGCTTTGCATTTAACATCCAATAAGTCTGCCGCCTCATCTTTATCATCCTTACATCACTGAGTTCACGTTCGGTTTTCCAAAGTCGGCCATGCTCCCTGAAATCTGACCGTCGGAGCAGAGCCGAAGAATCCCAGATGGGCCCGCTGGACGAGTTCCAGCCACACGGAGCGGACAATTCTACCGGCGTCGCCTCTGGATGAAAGACAAAACCTTTATTTATCAGAGTCCACATCATCAGATGGGTCTGATCAGCTGATTGTATGGAATCCTCCAGCCTGACAGTAAAACAAACGCTTTAAAAAGTTAACAATAAAAGGTCAATCTTGTTTTTCACAAAAAAAAAACCCTAATTCTTATTTTCTTACTAAATATTTTGTTGTTGCTGTTTTTAAACTACATTTCAGACAACTACTATTAAATGAGGGGAGAAGAACCTGGTAAAAAATGAGCGACTAGCGCCATCTAGTGGTACTTGTGTTTACTCTTATTGATCATATTGGTGTTTAAATCAGTTTAAGAAATATATTTTTAATGAAATGAGGCTCAACAAACTTGATCAGGCTGTGGAATTCAGCAGCAGTGATCAAATAAAAAACCAAGATTCCATTACTTAAAATGCTCTCAGAAACATTTTAGTGTACCATTAATCTATGATCTTAGTCAGCCACTAAACAGAAATGAGGAGGGCAGAGATGTTTAGAAAACACAACACATTTAAAGGAGTAGACTAAAAAACAGAAGAGTTAATAAAGAGTTACCGGTAATAAAGCCTTCAAATGTTTCCTGAGCACCAGTGACACTAACATCCCACCCTAACGACTTGTCATTTACACAAAACAGCAAATAAGCATGCAAAACACATTTTGCGCGGACGGCTAAGAGGATTTCTAAATGACGCTTTCGCTCGCGTCTCCTCTTTGTTTCGGTCTGGAGGAGGACGAACAGCTGGATCACAGCTGGGACGTTTGCCAGCGAGCTGTAACGTCCTACTGATGAATTAAGCACTGCTGTGATCTCGCCTCACTTCATGATGCAAAGCGTGCCGTCTGGTCCAAATGAATCAATCAATGGGTCTTAAAATGCTACAGTTATTCTGTGCATCACTGGATGATGAGGTTTTATTAGGAAATAAACTCCAACTCTTAACCCTTAGAAAGATCTGGTAACCTTTTCACGAAGGAGGTCAGTCACTTCATCCATCCCCAAAATAAATAGGGAGTGAATTGTGATTGTTCTAATATGTCATTTTTTATTTCTGGAGTCTACGTGTTTTTGTCTTTATTAAATATTCGCCTTTTAGTTCCATGTCTAGAGTTTTGTTTTAAACTATTAATTAATTGTATTATTGAATTTCATTTCGATGTATGATCATGAGTTAATATAAGTATTAAACATTTACCTCATCAGTTGAGCTTCTGTAGTCACCGTTGGATTTCTTCTATGAAAACATGTTGCAGGTTCCCAGGATAGTTTGAGGCACGCTGTCAATCCCCTACTTGTCCAACAGAGGGCGCTGTACGACCTTCAAGATGTCCATTTCCTTCTTTCTCCAGCTGAGTGAGACCTTGAATGAGCACATAATTTAGATTTTACTCATGATGCATTTTTAAAGCGACTGCAGCTCATAAAAAAATATTAATCATTTTAAAGACATGAAAGAATAAAGTCCAAAACCCCAAACACACAATATGGATAAATATAAATATAAATAACAACAGCAAAGACAGAAAGTCGAAAAAAAGGCAGGTAAATAAACTTTCAAAAGAAAGCAAAAAACAGCAACACAAAGGACATAAACCTTCCAAAATAAAACTTGAACCCGTGGCTTTAACTCTATGAGAGAGAGAGAGAGAAAGAGAGAGAGAGAAATAAAACAACTGCTGAGTCATCAAAAACGACAACAACAACCCTCATCTTGTGGTTTCCAAACTTTCTCAATCATCGGAACATTTCTAAACGCCTTCCTTTGACCTGCAGTGATGCGTTCCAACACAAGAGGAAATGTGACACTTCGTAGTTTATAGACTGCTTAGACTGGCAGCGGTACGACCTTTGACCCTTGTCCTCACAGACACAATCCAGGGCGTGTTGGATCAGGCGACGGCAATTTGATATTCGAGCTTGTGTCCCGTAGTAGAATTTGCGGAACTATTGCTAAACGAGGGACACTTTGTCCTGAGAGATGTCTTCATTCAGGATTTCTGATTTCACTTCTGCTTTTACCGAGTTGACGGCGGTTCCGTCTCATAAGAGACGCACGCAGACCGTCAGTCGTTCGGACGGCTGGGACTGACTTCAGTGAGTATTGAGCCGAACGTTTGCTTTAAATGTCTAAATCCGTAAAGTTTCCATCTGAATTTGTGTTTGTTCATTTTGGCAGATGTTTTTTTTTCTCCACGTGAAGACAAGAAGAGGAACTTTTAGATACACCTTGTCAGTTTGTCCCAAACGTCCTCTTATCCTTCCACCAAAATAAAAAAATAAAAAAGGATTTCGACATTTCTCAGCAAACTGAAAAAATAATCAAATTCAATTCAATTTTCATTTAAAAAAAAAAAGAAAAAAAATGCAGTCAGCGCAAACTGGAAACTTCACCACCCCGGTTTCCGACTTGATGACTCCCGTTCCTGGTGGTGGAAGCGGCGGTGGGTGCCCACCAGTCGGCATCCAACTGGAGGGCGTCATCCTCCCCCCGGTCCTCACGCTTGACGTCATACTGGGACTCCTGGGAAATCTGGTGGCCCTGTGGATCTTCTGCTTCAAGCTGAAGACGTGGAACCCGAACAACCTCTTTCTTTTTAACCTGGTTATTGCGGACTTCCTGGCTCTGCTGAGCCTGCCCCTGAGGATCGATGCCTTGCTCAGGGGTCACTGGGTGTTTGGAGACGGACTGTGCCGAATCAACCTCTTCCTGATGTTCTCCAACCGCTCGGCCAGCATCGCGCTGATGACCGTGGTGGCGATCTACCGCTACTTCAAGGTAAGGAAACGAGCGTGCGTCCTTCCCGGGGATTTATTTTCGACTTTGTCCAAATGATGCGACCCCCCCCCCCCCCCCCCAGGTCGTTCACCCCCACCACCCGTTCAACCGCATGACGAAGCGGCAGGCCGCCCTCGTGTCGGCGTTCGTCTGGATGCTGGTCATCATCCCCCGGGTTCCCATGCTGGCCTACAACCACATCAAGGGCAGCGGCAACGCCACCCAGTGCTTCTTCTTCACCTCTTACAAAGAGGCGCTGAGGGCCATCGTCATCCTCGTCGGCATGCACCGGATCCTGACCGTGCTGGAGTTCGTGGTCCCTTCGGCCATGCTTCTGTTCTGCACCATCAGGATCTCCAGATTCCTGAAGGAGCGACAGATGGGGAAGGCGGGAAAGGTCCGGAAGGCCATGCGAGTGTGCGCCGCCATCGTGGGCGTGTTCATGGTGTGCTTCTTACCCACCACGGTGGCGACGGTCGGCGTGTGGATCATCCGCACCTACCGGCCGTGGGACTGTGCCGCCTTCTACACCTTCACGCAGCTCACCATCGTCTCTTTGGGGCTGAACTTCCTGAACTCGGCCCTGGATCCCATCATTTACGTTTTCTCCAGCTCCATGTTCAGGAAAGCGCTCTGCAGCTCGTTGCCCCGCGCGCTTCGCTGCAGGCGGGGCGGCGAGGACGGCGAGACCGGGGCGTCCTCGTCAGGAACGCAGCCCACCACCCAGCAGGAACTCCAATCTTTAGGGGCTGACAGAATCCGGGAGGTCATGTGATCAGCACCGCCCCGCTGGAACCGTGGAGGCATTTCACTCATATTGAGGAATTACAGATACGAGTCTTTTGATCTGTAATTTATTAATAGCTGCATTGAGATCAAAGATTGTTGTAAAACTGTGGGCGAGGGATTGGCTGGATGAGTCTCAATGACTCCACCCCCCCGCTGGGTCGCCAAAAGCAATGGTTTTATTCTCATCATCGGATACTTATTTAAGCAATTCAGTTAATATCAATGTTTGTCTTAAAATTACAAAACACGTAATAAAAACATTCAAAATTTTGATTTCAATTTGGAAACTGTTTTTCGTTTTGTTTTGTTGAGTGATTGTGGAATTTAAAATGCGTCCAAATGAAACTGTGAAATTAAAATATCATTATTCATCACAATCTTGTTGTTTTTGTATTGTATCACAAAAATCTATTTTTCTTATGTATTTTTCCATTTATGGTCAAATCTGTGCGTAAAATTAAAAAAAAAAAAAAATCAGATTATTATTCCTCCCGAGGATGTTGGACCGGAACCACAGAAGGGACCATCCGGAAGAACATGGGGAACAGGGCGTAGCATGACCAGCTAACTGTAGCCTGGTTCTATTTATGACCAGTAGATGGAGCCAGCGGTTCCTGCCCAGCATGTTTCTCAGCCTGGGTTCTACAGCTATGACTGGATCAATGGACGCCTGTAGAGTTCTCTGCATTCTTTTCATCCATGGATCGGGTCCACCGGGCCTGCTCTCGCGTTTCATGTGTTTTTGTGGACAAGCTCTTACACTTGAGTCCTTTAATGCAGCGTCACTTAAATGCACCTTTGAACAAAAGAGCCAAAATCTTTCTCAGAACTCTGCAATCATTTCTTCCTCTGTTTAGTCTGAGCCAGTATTCCTTGTAATCCACAGATTCATCCTTCACAGATTTGTCTTCACAAACCAAGAGGGGGGGGGGGGGGGGGGGGGGGGATTGGCATTGCACATCCTGCCTGTTACTATTGAAAAGCACACACACACACACACACACACAGTTCCTGTGCATTTTCCTTTGCATTTCCTTTGCATTTCCTGCTGTCATTCCAGGGATCCGGGTCGACACCCTTCTCCCCCCCCCCACCCCCACCCTCTGGTTTTCAACGTCTCACAGGGTGGAGAAGGTCAGCTTCCTCCCGCACGTGGAGGCCGGGAGGAGGGAGGGAGGGAGGGAGGGAGGGAGGGAGGGCGGGTGCTCCACCTCTGCCCTGGGAAGAAGTGGTGGAGACGAGACAGAAGGTATTTCCAGAAATCGGGCGTCGCCGCACATTCTCTCCCTCTGGATGAAAAAATCTGAAGGTGGGGTCGAGAGGGATTTCACAACAAAACACAGAGGAAATGGACTGGAAGGATGCTTCGCCGCTCCATCATCGGCGCCGCCCCTCCCCCCCCCAAAGTGGTGTTTACTTTTGACCAGATGTCTGTCCCTGACTCAGACGGGTCCGACATCCGCCCCGATGGAGCCGCTCCACCTTTGTCCGTCTCTGACTCGTAATTAATCTCGGCCGTCTTTGAGGCATTCCTGAAGCGTCGGTTTGGACACAAGACCGCCGGCTTCGGTCTGAAACGCTGGGTTGAACTTATTGTTTGAAGACATCCAGATAAACGTCCGGATGTCGAGACGAGGCTCATCGTGGAGACGCCTGATCGCAAACGCCACTCACAAATGTGACCCAATCCTGCTTTGGTGAATCCTTCGCCTGCATCTTCCACTGCAGTTCGGGGATAATGAATATTTTTTCCCGTTCGTGCATCGGAGCCGCATGTGACCCAGGGATGCCCCCCCCCCCCTTCATTTTTACGTGCACAGTCGAAGGAATTTGCAAAGCTTTGGAGCCAGGAAATGAGAGTTTAAGACACAAACTGTCCTCTTTATTCTGCATCTTTTTCTCTCTCCCCCTTTTCAACTTTTGAACTCGACTCAAACGACGATGACGAGGCCGGAATAGAAAAGCCGATCGCGACGGGAGCCGATTGAACTTCCATCGCTGAACAATATGAAGCAGAATAAAGCCCATCGGACGCCATCATGTCTTCCGACTTTGTCGGTGACTCACTTTTCCTCCTTTCATTTCCTCTCCTCTTCCCATCGCTTCCATTCATTTCAAGTTCTACCACAGTTCTCCGGACAGAAACTCCCAAACCACAGATCCCTGTCACATCTGGGCAGTAATCCCATGCTCCATCACCAGGACTGGCTGGGTTTACACCCCCCCCCCCCTCCCAGTGGGGAATCCTCGCCTATATGTCCTTTTCCACAGTAGCAAGGCTTGGCGCTCAAATAAATAGCACCAAATAAATAGCACAGCCAGCTGCACCTCCTTTGAGCTTGCAAACATTCATGCGGCAGTTCTCCAACTTGCAGACCTTCTAAGGACAAGACTATGTGATCCATTTCCTGTGCAGCCACCGTGACTGCGTTCACGTGCACAGACCCACGGGAACAGTCGGGACAATTGTGTCCACTGCAAACAAGAGCAGCTTGGATTCCAGCGTGGAAACCGTTTGCACGAGCCCAGAACATGTGACACGAGCAGATTCTACAGAATTCAGATGTGGGAGCCAAAATCATTCAATGCTAATTAATATAATTTTTTCATTTGGATGAAAGAAAATGAAAACGCATCCTGGAACGGCTCCTGCTGATGTTTGCCACCAGGTGATTAAGCATGTTGCTGAACGTCTCGGCTTCTGTTGGGAACCGCCGCGTCTATTTAAACAGCAGGGTGAATCCGTGGAATTGGCAGAGGCGTGGCTGCGTGCTTATCGAGGGCCATCGCCTCTTATGACTCCGGTGCGTCGAGTCTGCGCAGCCTCTGAATGGACGCAGGCGTCGCCATCGGCCCGTCAACTGCAGCTGTCCAGGAGAGGGAGCGAAGCGCTTTACCGAAGAGGGTGAAATCCAGTCCGAGTGCAGCTGTGTCCCACTGTCCTCGGCGGCCCACTATGTGGGCACGTGATGGGTGAGGAGGAGGAAGAGCGAGAGGAATGAGGCAGTAGCACGGGAGGTCGGTAGGTCTTCCTCCACTTCCCTGTGGTTGGAGGTAACGCACAGTGTGGTCAGAGGCCTTGGGTGGTCACCCCAAAACGTTCCACACTAAAAAAGATGCTGAAACGGTGTTCCAAGTACATTCTAGACAGTCCACACATCAAAGCCCCCCCCCCACAAAGAGCACATTTAGGCTGAAAGTAAAACCGAGAAAACAGAAAGAACGAGCATCAGCATTATCCGCTGTGGCCTGGTGGACGTTGCTGCAGCGCAGAAGGTCTGATCTCGCTTTTGACCTCCTCCCATTGAGGTTAATGCACATTCCCAGCTGCTGCAGGCCGTCGTAAAACCATGCGAACAACCATCTCAGCCCCCCCCCCCCCTCACGTAGCACATACACCTGACTGAAACGTCATCACAATCTCAGGGCCGAAGTGAAATGCGAGGTTGGGGATTTGACGGAGGCCCGGAGAGGTCCGTCCCCCCCCCCCCCCCCCCCCCCACACATGGGATTCCACTGAGACTCAGCTCTCTGTGTCGTGACCAAATTGGGAACCATGTGACCTCTGTTTGTTTGCATGCCCGTCTCAATTTCTGCTCTCGCGAGTTCCAAGTTAAGGAAAGTCACACCAACGAGACGAGCCGACGACCAGAAAGATGGAAAAGACAAACATTTTGTCACTCAAAATGAAGACGATCCCGATGCGTCCGCGTAACGACACAGTTGAGATGCCGGGAAGGATCGGTCTCCTCAAAGCGCTGACAAAGGCCCCTTTCTACTTCGGTGAACATTTTGTACAAAAAAAGAGAACAATTTAAGAGATTGTGAGGACTTGTCCGCCAGATGCCTTCGGCATTTCAGAGGGAGGAGGAGGGCGAAGGGGTTGGAAAATGCCGTCGGAACAAAAAAGCCATGGTTGCAAATGCCTTTTTCCGCCTTGTAGTGGCGAATCTGAATCCTCCTTTGACTTTTGTTCGGCCCGAATGAGCGAAAAGTCAAGAATTCAGACTGGGTGTGTGTGTGTGTGTGTGGTGTGTGTGTGTGTGCAAAATAAGAGAGAATGTTATTACATTCTGCACAAAAATGCGTCTGATGGTCAGGAGCATGCCATAGATGGCGAACAATGGCGCCAAAATGTGCTGAATTTGACAAAACCACAAACGGGCTTTTCTTAGAGCTTTTTGCAGAGGTCACCTTGAGAAGTCAACACGCGAGGAAGAACGGCGTCGTACAGAAGAAGTCCACAGGACTTTACTCATTTCTTCCTCTCTGTCTAATTAGAAGCTGCTAAATGGCAGCGGGGCTTTAAGGGTCGCGTTGCGGCAGGGCGTGTCCGACATGAGAACATGCCTTCGGATCAATCCGATACCTCTCTCGACGCACTCTGGCCTTTTGGCATCATGCGACGGGAATGCAGAGCTGCGGAACGCAGTAACCTCAGCCGTGTGTGTGTGTGTGTGTCAAACGCACGAGCGCCGCGTAACTCGTGTTACTACGCAAGGACACGTTTACTAGATTAAAGCAAAATTACGCTCGGAGCAGCCGCTTGTCTAACGAGATGTTGAATGGAAGGATGAGGATTGATTGATCGATTGTGGTTTCCAATCACAAAGAGTCGCCAAATCATTTTAATTAAACTGCAGTCATTTAAGTCAAAGAAGAAGAGCAGAGCGGTTCTGCTCCAGTTTCAACATGGCAGGGCCCCCTCCCCTCTTGGAGGCTACAGTATAACAGTGTCCGTTTGGACTCTGCAGCCCCGGACCCACTTCCAAGCCTTGTTCCCATGCTGCCAAGGTACAGCTGTGCACAGTCTCCCCATAAACACGGACAGACACCTCTTTGTGTGCGAGGACACAGACCACGACAAGCGATGTAAAAAGGCTACAGAGAGAGTCTCAGCCAACGGAACATTTCGCAAAGTGATTAAAAGGGAACGACGATGGAGGGATGTGGAAAAGCGGCGCTAGAGCGTTGAGAATGAAAGCGGGAAAACTGAAGGAAATCATAGGTTTTGAGGCGGAGACGCTAGCGTCCTCGTGCCCTTCATTCTCGTCTCATTGACTGTGATCCTCGGTGCAAGTTTTGCGCATCGGGCGGCCACATGTCGAACATGCCTCATCTCCACGCCGTCACTCCGAAGTGGCGTTAACGTGAGGAATGCATCGTCCTTCCCTCGCGACTAAGGCTCCAGATATTCCTCTGACCGTTACTTGCATGATTGTGAGTCACTGCGCAACCATTTGAAGTTTCTACCACTCACATCCTGTCTCGCCTATGACAAGCACAAGCTGCATTTTCCCTAATTTGGGGTGGAGGTGTGTGTGTGTGTGTGTGAGAGAGAGAGAAAAGGTTTAGTTGCAGCTGAGCTACAAGCTGGTGTTGCAGTACCCTGGTCTGACCAGCAGGGGCGCTGTTCTGCAAGGACCGACAGCTCCAACGTACGTCACCTTTTGGAATTTTGGAATCGCTCGAGCTTGCAAAAAAGGGCCGTTAAGAAAAATGGAAAGTGCATCGACGGCACGGAAGCAGTCCTTGATATGACCCTGATTTCTGACTGCAGAAACAGGCAGCGCTCGTGGACTGTTTCCTCTGCAGGCCTCCCGTGTCCTGCCCTGGCCCGGCCTCTCCTCCGCTCTGCTGCACGCCACACAGTGGCTCCAGTGGAATGTGATGACCGCGGCCCGGACAAAGCCCTGCATTCATGGCCCCTCGTCCCACTCTGGAAGTTAACGACTGGGAGCCTTGATCACATTGTGGTGGGGGGGGGGGGGGGGGTGACCAGAATCCACTTTGCCCCCCCCCCCCCCCCATGAGGACTGGCCACCACACATGCTGTACACACCTCCATCTGATTGCTGTTTCCTGCAGGGCGATTGGAGGTAGAATTAAATCGTCCACACTGGAAAGAAATACTATAAACGCATCTTTCGCCATGGTAACAGGAGATTTCAGACAAAGGCTGTATGGTGTGCGGGGGGGGGGGGGGGGGGGGGGGCAACAGTAAGAATCTGAGTCATTGCGTGGATGGAAATGCCAACCCCAGTGCCGGGTCACGGATAATCCCTTTAGACCAGATAACATGCATCATCTGCCGCCTGCCTGCTCGTCTCCCTCTCTACTTCCTCTGTCTGAATATCCAAATCAATTATCCATTCGCTTTAGAGCCTGCAGAGCACTCTATGCCTCCAGATGCCCTTCTACTAAAGTTGAACACGGTCAAGCACAGCGAGTTACCATGGAACCCCCCCCCCCCCCCCCCCCAGAGGAACACGCACAAAGGCAAGAAACTGTTTTCAGATTTTATCAAAAGCACGCGGTCAAGTTCTGTCAACACACTACCTGGTACTGCTGGGGGGGTAAAAAAGCCTCAGAGATAAGCAGAGTAACTCGAAAGGTGAAGGTGCCGATACCAGAAGAGAGGAAGCGTCGTGCATCAGCGACGAAGGCTCCAATGATTTGCACCAATCAGGTTTAATGATTGATTTCCTCTCCCGTGTTCCTCCTGCCTTCCAAACAGACATTTAGAGCTAGACAGAAAGCCGGGCGTCTGGTTTACCCGCTGAGAGTATAAACTTAACAGAGAGGAAGCCTCGGAGCGACATTGATGGCGGGTTGGAGCAGGAAGCTTGACCCGTGGGTGGAATGGGTGAGGGGGGGGGGGGGGGCGAAGGAGTAGAAACGCCAGGGACTTGAGGGGGGGAAAGACGGAGGCGCGTTTTCATGGATGAGGATGTTTAGAAAACACTTCTGGCCTCGCCCTCTTGCGTATTCCTTCCTGATAAGCAGCCATAGGATGTGTGAATGTGTGTGTGTGTGTGTGTGTGTGCGTGTGTACGCAGCAGTCTCTACCTGACGCTTCCTGATCGTAAATGCGTGCAGGTTGCATTGTTCAGTGTTTGTGTTGGGGGCGGAAAAAAAGGACACGAGGATAAATGTGGAAACAGGTCTCTCTTACAGATCGATGTAATTCAATCCCCCTGTGCAGTCAGGTGACATAGCAGACGGGGGGGGGGGGGGGCTTAGGTGCAACACTTCTTTTGTGCATGCATCCTTTGTGGGTCTCATCCCAGCTGAAGCTGAAATTAGAAAGACGAAGACTTTATGATGCTTTGTTTACTTGGAAGCGCTTCTCCATCAGACACCGGCAGCTCTGTCCAGGAGACGACTTTCACTCGAGGGCTGCGTTTTCATGCTTTTTCAGGGTGTATTTATAGCAGCTGAGATCAGGGCATGCAGAGGCATGCGGGGTGGGCTTTCTCCAACCGAGCCATGTTAAGCGATGCTAAGGCCATAGGGGTGGAGCAGCGACATAACATTCTATTCTAAATCCAAACCTCCTTGTTTATGACAAAAGTATCCCGACCAGGAGCCGCAAAAAAGAGCTTGCAGAGCGGCCTCTTTGAAGTCGCCGCCCGGCTCTGCCCTTTTGCGGAGGTTTCTGGAGAGAAACCCGCAAGCCAATCGCTATTGCAATCAATACTGAGCACGCAGTTATGATTTCGCAGAGGAGTGCACGTTAACATTTGGATGCGTCTGCAGGCTGATGCTATGGATTAAGTGGAGCCACGAAGATGATGGTGGGGATAAGCTGCAGATAATAATACCTGTAAGTGATCTCTTCTTGTGTCTAAGACAAGAAGAGATCAGAACACTGTTAAAAACTGTTAAAAAGTTTAAATGTATACTTTAAAAGAACCGATATGAGCATACAGCGGAAACAAGGCTATCGTGTTTCCAGCTTGGACCAGATTGGAGTAAATGATCCTCATTTCCAAAGGGAGGTAACACAACACAGATTATTATTCTGTGCTACAGGGAGGGGGGGGGGGGTTGTCGGGACTCTTCCTGTGGCATGAATCTTTAAATAGGTGATTGTAATCCATACAGGTGAGCTATCTGATGCCTGGAAACGAACAAGAACTCCTCTGCTCGGGAGACGAAGCTCAGATTTCTCACCTTCTGTCAAAAATGTGACTTTTAACTACGGAGTTATTCATGATTTTGGCAACGGATTCTAAATTTGTTGCTGTTATTTGACCATGGGCCAAGAAGAAAAATAAACCAAGAAGACCAAGAAGAAAAAATAAATTATAGAGATTAAAATTGCACCAAGACTCTGGCGAAAGGCCCTGCTCATATATTTTTTTGCGGTAAGTAAAAGCACCTGCTCAACAGCAGATCTGAAAGTCCCCAGCCGAGTGTTTCGGTTGCCTACGGCAACTGCTTCTTTGTCAACAGACATCTTGGACAAGCCAGCTCCTCCAGCCCATTGGCTGGCGGAATGAATGACTTCCAAACTTGTCTATCTATTATGCATGCCAGTGCAACTTTAGTGAGTTCTTGAGCTCATTTCCAGGTAAGCACACCTGAGAGGTAGCACGACACCAAAGGCTCCGGGAATGCGGAATGCGAGTTGAGCTCTGGTCAGGTTGGTAAGCATTTGTTTTATATTTTGGCTTTTCTATCTAATGTGAAGTGTTTAAAATTGTTGCTTGTGTTTGAATACGAAGCCCTTTGGTGGTGGTAGGGGGGGGGGGCATACATGGAGCTGATTGGATCCACGCTGACAGCCACATATGCTCGGCCAAAGACCAGCAACTTCCTTCCTGCCATATCAACCATGGCATCAAGCTACCGCAACACCCAGCCCATGACCATGAACCCCAGTGCCAACCTGTGGAGGCCCAACAGCTTCTATAAAAGCAGCAGCACCCCCCGAATCTCTCCATGGCGCACAGAGACAATTTAGACCTGGTACGAGCCAAGACCATGTTCTACCCCTCGAACAGGACCGTGTTGACCACCCGCTACACTCCTGAGGATTGGTACAAGTCCAACCAAACAACTACAGGAATCCGACTCTTCCCGGAAAAGTGCGGAGAGACTAAGGAAAGACACCATCAGGCTGATCCAGGACAGGGAGCAGCTGACCAGGCGAACCCAGGAGAATACCAGCAAAAACCTTGGAGAGCGGCTCAATGACATCGTCTTCTGGAGGTCCGAGCTGAGCCATGAGATGATAACATGGTGACGGAGATATCGGCCCTCGCCGAGGTCAAGAGGAGGCTAGAGAGAGCCTTTGCAGAGACTGAGGGGCCCCTTCAGGTGAGGCGGAATGACTGTACTTATATGAGCGTCGTCGTTACCTGAACCTGAATATTTCAACTTCTACAAGGACAAACTGGATTTGGATTTCCAGTTTAATTCTGGCAACATTATCTGTTAGCTGAAATGCTAGTGGTCGTTTTGTGTCACCCAGAGTGTCACCTCTGCAGCCAGACTTCTGGGCCGAGGTCATGTGACAAAAGGTGTTCTTAGAGACTTGTCCAGGTAACTGGAGAATGCAGGTGTGACAGTGTTGCTCTATGCAAACTGGAAATCTTCACACGCAGTCCAGCTTTATCATTCATGCTCTCGTTTGTTCCTCGTCTGTCACAGTGAGCGTTTTACTCAGTGCCACTGTCCAAACCTTTGTACTCACTTTGTCAATAGGTGTCTCAAGAGTGTTTGTACCACAGAGAGAAGCGGATGTCCATCGATCTGGTCCATGACCACGTCGAGAAAGGTCTCATGAAGGTAAATGTAAAGCGTGTCGTACCAGCTCGTAAAGGGATATGCGTGGGTTTATCCAAGCTTTCTATTTACACTGCAACAAGGAAGTGGAAGTCATCAAGTCAAGTCAGGAAAGGATGAGGCGACATCTGGACAGAGCCATCGCTCAGCTAGCGTAAGTCCGGAAACCCGGTTACCAAACGGTTCTTTCTAATGGTTCTTTACATGCTTTGTTTCTAATTCGACCCGGGCGAGGCAGGTCGAACCGAGCTGCCCAGCACGAACTGGAAATAGACATGAGCGACAAAGTGACCGCTCAGAGGATCGATGGCAGGTGTCACCACCTGAGGAACACATCGGATGGTATCGGCTACTACAGAGGGATTGACAGACTGGACCCATCGTGAGTATCGTTTCCCGCGATTAAATATTGACATCAAACAGGTGCTATCGCTTTTTCATGTTTGATTAAAACGGCTTGGGAGTAATGATCTAGAGTAAGGCGACGAGGTGCTTGGGACATTCGGTAGCGTCGGGTAAGTCGATTGCCTCAGAGAAATGAAAACGGTTCATGTTGCAGAGAAGAAGAAGCCCTTCCCAAGTCCAAGAACAATTAAGGCGAGAGAGAATTACAGTAGCAACTATGTGACGCTAAATACAAACATCAGAAAGCAAACACGTTAGCAATGACAATGCTAAAGCAACAATAGCTTTTCTCTGACAATGTCTTGAAAAGACTCAGCAATAAACTCGTCTTACTTCTCAATTTAAAAGTTACATAGACATACCTTTAGTCAATGCTTGCCTTTGCAAACTAGTCTAATAAAGGTAATTACCACTCACACTGCACAAGTTATCCAGAAAATTATGGCAGACAGTTATCAATTCAATAGTGGCCCCGCTATTA
>NC_090917.1:1766778-1809466 GCF_040956055.1 Brachionichthys hirsutus
GGGGGGGGGGTGTCCACACATCATTGCCTCACTATCATGAGGTCAAACACAAGCTGTTAAAACAATCACTTTTCCCAATTAATGCCGAAAAAACTCCACCCCGCCCCGTCCAATGTCATATCACCGCCTGAACAGACACCCTCTTTTTTTTTTTTTAAACCTCAAGTCTACTGGGAGATAATATTTTCTAATTTCTGGAACACAATGAGGAGGAGGCAAACAGAAGGTCCACCTTAATTTATCACATCTCCTTCAAGGGCGCCGGGGGTCCAACGGTGACAGGCACAAAATCGCAGAGCCGGTGGGGAGGAGGGCAACAGATGCAATTAAGGCTCATGAAATGCAAATGGGGCTTCGAGCGGGGGGGGGGGGGGGGGGGGGGCTGGGTCTCTCCTAGTCCTGCAGCCATCTGCTTGAGAACAGTGGAAGAACCTCTGGGTCTTGGTAAATTGCGGCTTTAATAGTTTCTCTCTCTCGGCTGGAGGAAGAGGAGGAGACGAGGCCGAAGAGGCCGAGGAGATTAGATTTTGATTAGCTGGACGGATCACACGGTGATCTGACCTCTTACGCTTTAGAAGGAGCATAAACACACTAGTGCATATTTGGATGACATGCAATCCCACATTCACTGCACAAAATTCAACCGGGGGGGGGGGGGGGCGAGGTCTGCACTCAAACCGCACTGGTCGTCATTCATCATGTGGATCAAAATATGAGAAATGAAGGTCCAGACAGAGCCAACACGTTCTTACATCCACCGTGATGACCCATTTCCAGGGTCAAGTCCGGGGGTCAAGGTCATGACCCCTGACCAGATGGGCGTCCATCACGCTCGGAAAATAAAAGCAAAGATTGGCAGCTGATGAAAGGAGGACTAAATCAACTTCAGCTTCTACCATAAATCAAAATCACTTCCGCGTCAGACGTGCGTCGACAACGAGGCCCCCCCCGATTAAGGCCCCCCCCGATCGCTTTATCAGGAGAGGAGGAGCAGGAAGGACGAATCCGCACGCCGGACGCGACTTTGTGCTACATTTAGTGCACTGGTGTGGAAACGCCATCTTTGAATCAAGCTAACGTGAAACAAAGACACGCATGGCAGCCCCGTTCACTGGCTGTTATATAGATACTTTTCTTAAATGACCTCGCCATGCACATTCCATTGTGTCTCTGCTGCCACCACGTGGACGGAGTGCGCAACAGCACCAAGCAAGAGACGGATCTGAATCTGCAGCCCCAGCTTGGCACAACTTAAAATCTTAAAAGGACACCCTCGGTCCAAAAAAAAAAATAGTGATTTATTTACTTTCCGAAAGGTGCAGAAAACTAATTTCATGTGATGTCACTCGTCTTTCGAACATTTAAGGTCATCCTCAAAAGAAAAAAGAAATCTTTTGTCTTCAGAAACAGAGACTCTGGCCTAAAGGCTAATAAAATTGTGATTACAAACCTAATCAGTCATCTTCTTTCCCATCTTTTTGCATGTCCTGAAATTACCATTCTTGTACATGGAACAGAGACATTAGCAGATTAGCAGAACAAAGACAAATGCTGTAATCTCCCCTCAATGGAGTCCCTGGGCCCGGCCCATCGGGACAGATAGCAGGCCCTGCTGATATAGCGAGGGGACCGTCGCTCCCACGTAGCTGGGAACGCTGTGGAATCCCGGGACAAAGGAGCAGAGCCGAGGGGAGATAAGACGGGACACAGTAGCACGAGTGTCCACGGCAAGGGACGTACAGCGTCATGCATGCATGGCCGCAGGAGAACCAGTTTGTGTGAGGAACAGGAAGTGAAGGGAAATGGCGAGAAGCTGCTATTTGTCTGAGTGAATACATAAATAAAACGTTCTTTTTTTGGACAGTATAGAGGAAGGTTTAGGCACCACAAAAGAGTCCACGGGTATAATTTATAAACTTTTAGCGCACATCGACCATTGCATTCACATGCTGACAAACGACAGTGCAAAAAACACGGCGGCTCCGGTTCGATATCTGTTTCACGTTCCTTTAAAACGTCTTACAGGCGGTCATTTGTCATGAAGACACGTTGATCAGAGTGTGTGTGCGCGCACTGGTTTCTGTAACCCCCCCCCCCCCCCCCCATCGGCCTGACCCTCAGAACCTGAATAAAATCCCTCATCCTTCCCGAGAGAAACTGTTGCACTTGCAGTTCAGAGTTGTAAATCACACACACACACACACACACACACACACACAGGTCTGGATAATGTGCACACGATCACCGCTCACACAAGCTTACCCTAACCTACCCTAACCCCCGACCTCAACACACACACACACACACCTACACACACACCTACTTGGCACTTTTATGCTTTCTTGCTTTCTCCTTTTTCTTCCTCTAACAATCAAATGCCATATGGTAAAAATATTCCAACGGTTCATTGGCTTTTATCCCTGTTGTTAAAGGAATGGGTCGTAGGTTGGTGAGGGGGGGCGGGGGGGGGGGCAGTCCTTTAGAGAGCCGTTATGTCTATTAGTCCAGGCACTTGGCACTCTGGGATCACCGATCAGACCCGGGTTAATTAGGAAAGAACAACACAAGCACTTAAAGTGTTCCGAAGCAGACTCCGCTGTTGCTGCCTGCTTAACCCCCCCCCCCCCCCCCCCCCGGAGCTAATCGTGCTTCAGTTGCCAAATCAAATTGACCAATGGGCAAAAGCATAAAAGTGATTCCCAGTCCATCGAGGGCGTGAAAGCTGACGTGGGTTCGGGGCAAAAGGTGCACCCCCCCCCAGTCTACAGTCCATAAGTATTTGGGCAAGAAAATGCAGGTGAGAGGCGTTAACACGAGGATACTCGTACTGTAATACATTCTACTGTGTGACTGTACTTGTACGCTAACATTCTATCTAATAAATATATTCATCATCATCATCATATTTGCAGCGATGGTTTCCATCACTGGTCGGAGGCAATAACTCCGACTCGCCACTAAATGCTTCCCACTGATCCCGAACAGAACCTCACGGTGACAACCCGCAGAGTAACGTGTCAACTTTCTCCAAAAAACGAGCTGCCACAACATTAGAGCAAACAGAAAAACCCCAAACGCAATAATTAGGAACTCAATCTTCAAGGCTCTGCATGCCTGCTAGACCATTCTGCAAGGCGGAGTCTCGGGTTCGCCGCCTCACCTTTTTAGAACATGCTGTAAGTCACCGGGACAGCATCCTGCACCCGGGTGTTGACCTACATCTGGACAGCATCTGGGGGGGGGGGGGGGGGTCACCAGAGTTGCCCTGACAAGTGCTAAAACCATCTGGGGAAGAAAAAAAAAAAAAAACTTCCTCCTTAACTTTGAGGGGGGTCACACCGGGAGGAGGGGTGACGGAGCGGTTTCAGCAATGGAGGAATGAAAGAAGGGGGTGATTTAAGAAGGAAGAGTGAGAGTGAAAGTGATTGGCTGAGAAGCCATATGTTGTGAAGACTGGTTTTAACTGTGGATCATAATTAAAAGAGCAAATTCAGCAGCGCGGGAGATTAAATACTCCCTGAATAACCGCTCATCATTGAGCTCTTAAAGACGCCCGGCCCGCGATTGGGAATCCTTCCACTGTTATGGTCGATTAAGTACTTTTGGAAAAATGGAAATGATTAGATGTTAACAGTTGGTATTCCCCTCGGCGTAATCCTTTGCAAAAACACTCTCCTCCTCTTCCCGATTTCACCATCTCTCAAGTGTTGAAAGAGTCTGTCGGTACGCATGCAGCCTCGCAAACGGCTTCCGCCGAAGGGTTGGGAGTCAAGAGAAACATCCCACACCAAAATGAAAAACAGGCAGTCCTTGAAAGAGACCGTGATATACCGGCTCGGATGGGGAACACAGCGGCCGATGTAAAAGGGGGATAACATCACAGGAACAAAAGAAGGAGCGCAGTGGAGAGGGAGCTCGGCGCCCCGGACTACTTGAAAGCACTTGAAAGAGTTCTCTGGGGTGGACTCTCAGCTACAGAAGTAAACACAGCTCTGTGGAATCCCTCGGGATGGGCGGAGGGATGAAAGCGGCTGGTTCATCCAGTCAGGAGGAAGCTTGCCGGGGTAATACAAGGATACCAAGGGGGGGGGGGCATTCCGTCTCAGGTGTGAGCTGAAGGACACACCAGAACGCCGGAAAGCTAATTGCACCGCGGGAGGTGCAGTCACCGAGGGGGGGTGGGGGCTATTGTCCCACAGCCGCCGCCGCCGCCGCCGCATCTCCCAGCGTGGCAATTAAAGAAATCATTAGACGGACAATAAAAGACGGAATCCGACACCACATATGATCTCATTGCTCAAAGTCAGGGAGATAAATTACACGCAGAAATGGAACCAGATAGTCGAAACGCAAAATAATGAATTGTTTAATAGAGACTCCATGCACTCAAACGCACCACGCTAACGTCCCCCCCCCCCCCCCCCCCCCCTCTCACCGAGGCAGGAAGTGGTACCGCATGTGAGCCGCCAACGCCTGTCTTCCGACTCGCTTGGATACCAACTTTGTTTCATTCTTTTCACACAAGAGTATGAGCTTTTGGTTCTTGAGTTGATGTTCGGGGGGGTGGGGGGGGGGGGCTCTGGGTGGGGCTCCTCATTAGCAGAAAGTGGCTTTTAATGATGTCCTGTCTCATTTAGACGGACGGAGAGAATTGATCCTTCTGCCGCCCGTTGGCCCGCCTGCTGTTTGACCTTTGCAGTCGGAGCTTTCGGCGGTGAGACTCTACGCCTGTCAGGCGGCGTCCCGTGTCGTCGCGCGCTCGGTATCATGTCGCACATGAAGACGATGAAGGTGGGAAATGAACAGAAATTAGCTTTAAGGGTGATTATCCGACGCCGGAGGAGCAGAAGGTCAGCGGTAAGGCTAACGTTTCGTAATAAGGGCGAAGCGATGCTGATGGTGATGCTGCCGTCTCCCCAGCTGATCCCTTAGGTCCTATCTACGCCTTCCTGGGCGCCGTTCAGTCCTCCCCAATGACGCGCCATAGCCCGAAGGCAGCGGTGGCAAATGACTGACATGGCACACACCTTCTTGCCTGTGTTCAGGGACACCATAAAGGGTCTCTGTGGTCATTACAGAGGACTAGGGGACACAGATGCCCTCTGCTCATCTCTTTATATGCTAATGAATCCGTGGAGCTGTCTAATGTGCTTATTTGTAATAGCCTGGCTATTCAGCTCTTTGGTCGCACCTCAGCAGGAGCACCCCGGTACCAGAGTGGGTTCTAAAGGCGGCAAGGTGGACAGCAGGGCTGTTCTTGTCCCGTCATTTCCTACATCCTGACTGTGGGCGCCAGCTGTGTCCAACTTCCACATGTCACAACCTCAGGGCAGCCACTACGGCGAGTTCGTCTTACCTCGTTTGAAAAAGGACACATTTATTGTGCATTTTCAGAGGACAGCACAGCAGGACTGGAAGACACCCGTTCAGTAGCTGATTGAGTGCGGGTAGTCGCTTCGGATGCACAGTCAGAACCGAATCCTCTTTCAGGAGCGAGTGAGTTTGCATGTGATCAAATATCATGATCATTTCTACAGTTTTCAGTCAAAGCCAGTTCATCTTTTTTTGATTTGGTATCAAGACGCATCTCATTTATTAACAGTTAGGAGTGACCACATGCCCCAAAGCTCAGCGCACTTTATCCCTTTAGTGAAATCCAGTTCATGGCTTGGGTTTCATTTGGATGCTGATGGGAGTTAGTGGAATGAAAAAGGAAGGATTTCACCCACTTCGAAAAGGCTAGAAGTGCCCTAATCTTCAAGAGTCACTTTAAAATGAACCGACTTTCCAACGAGACCCAACTTCCTTTCAAAGCGCCATCAAAGCCGTCATTTTTGTCATTAATGAGCTGTAGTAAAAAAAAAACATTGTCTTTGCCAGTGGGAATGAGGGGGAGGAGAAATCCTCATTCACAGGAAACTTTCACTGTACAGATGCCTTCCTCTTCCTCCTCCTCCTTCTCCTCCTCCTCCGCCTCCTCCGCCTCCTCCTCCAGGTCTGTGCTCACTCGCCAATTAGGCCATGCATCCGGGTGAAAAGGGGAAATAATTGGTTGCTTGTGTTTGGCCCATCAAAGGACGGAACTCTGAGGTCTGCTGATGACTGCAGCGAAGCTCGGGAAGGTCTTTTCAGGGCAAAGAGAATGGTAGAAAGACAATAGCATTACGCATTGTCTCCCATCAAGACTCCCACACGGCTCTTTGCCCACTAAATTGCCAGTAAAAGGAGATAATGGCAGATTGATTGAGCCTAATGGACTAATTCTTTACCTCAAGTCATTTGCTCAAAATGTCTCGTTCTTTCTTCCTGCCATCCTTCAGTAGTAAAGTGCTCTCATTTGCAGTAAATCGTCCAATCAGACACTAACGGACCACAATTTGCTTCTTTGCCACTGAAGCCGTCACTTTACTCAAAAGTACACTTTAGTCCTGAAAGTATTGGCATGATTGCTCTTTAAAGTCAGCGGTACTTAATTGCTAATAAAGTCAACACAGCTATAAAAAGCATCTTTTTGTGCATATTTTCAGAATAAATATAAAGAAGTGGCTAGCATATTCTAGTAGTCTTTATCTGGGCCCTAAGACGAACTATGAAGGGACTGAGGATCGTTAATTGGAAGTAAAGGTCGAGCAGGAAACATTCCTGCTGTGCGGAGGTGGATTTCTTTCGTCTTGGTTGCGTGGCGTGTAGGTTTTAGGTCCAGATCATTCAGAATGTGCTCATCATTCATTTATTCAGTCCTACCTTGCCTAAAACGACTCATTAAAATGTATTACCATGAACATTTGATTAAGTTGCAACAAAGGCTGCAGACTGTCGGTTTTGAGGTTCAACAATGGCTATAGTGTCTTTAAGGGAAATAACTTTATAGAGAAGGCAAACTTCAGGACCAATTTAGTTCATTGTCACCTTGAAGCTAAACTACGCATATACCTTTACGCCAGGAAATTGGACCGGAGGAGCTGTTGATGGTGGAAAGCTCACCAGCTGAAGTTTGTGCTGAGTTTCACTGGAGACACACAAAGCATTGTGATCCGCTGCCAGAGTTCAGCTCTGTTTGGTTGTCATAGTACACAGGTTAAAGATTGATGTCCGCCTCCATCCTCATCTCCTCCCACGCACAAACTCGTGTTTTCTTGCTTTGTCCCATTGACCCAAAGCAGAATCAAAGAGAGCATTGACCAGACCTGAAGTGCCAGCACACCCCATTGCACACAACTCCCCCCCCCACCCCCCCACCAATAGGTCCTTTCAAGCTTTGAGGTCCTCATTGTCCTGGTGCACTTTGACAGGAGGCAACAATGGAAGCCCCATCTCCAGATATAAGACAAGCCCAGTAGAAGGGCCAGAAAACCATTCAACTGATCATTAACCCTTCGGCCGGGCTCGGGAAGCCAGAGAATGGGGTAGTTCCACCATAACAACCTGCCCCATACACTTCATGCACCACCCTCCCAAACAGACTGACTACACTGCAGAGTTTCAGCCCCCCCCCCCCCCCCCTTTTGTCCCATTGTGCCATGAGTGATGGATTCTGGAGGATGGGGGAAAATGAGGACTTGCAGGGAGCTTCATATAGGCTGGATTGACAAGTTTGGATATGCAAACTGTCAAGAGAGAAGGCGGGGGGTAACTACGGTACACCTAAAGGGGCTGATTCCGGGAGGAGAGACGGCAAAGGGCGCAGCGTCAAGACATAATCATAATGATAAAGAAACAAAGTCTCAGTAGAGAAACCTTACGAGCAGCTTGGCCTTTTCTCTGGTGGGTTAACCTGATCTCCTGTGAATGCTGATGTAGGATCATTTAGGTGGGGGGGTGGAGAAGGCTGACGGTGTTTTACAGAGACCTCTTTTAAAGTGCACAGGGCATTATAAATGCTAAACACCAAGCCGGACCCAGATGATTGCCGTAGCCTGCGGCAATCAATAAGTGAATGGAGACCAGGTGGCGATGGCGCCATTCATAAAGAAAGGAGGAGGACCCAGATTTTACCAAGCGGCGCAGGAGAGAATACGAAACTGTGAGATCATAAAAGCCATCGGACGGGTCTCGCAGACATCGGCGGCGAAGCTTTGATTTACAAGCTGTGACGGAGGAGGATCAATAGATGTGTGTCGGATCTTAAAGCCCTTAGGGTGGACATAAGCACGGGGTAGACAAAAGGAACCCTGACTAATTAGGGTTGCTCTCAGGTGATGGCATCAAACAACTATATTTGTTTGAATCAAACCTGTCAATCATATTTATATTCATTGTTAGGAGACCCTCCAACGAAATGGTTTGTTCATTGGTCACGTGCAAAGAAATAGAGCAAAATATATTCTATAAATTAATGGTGACCCTTTGTTTCTGTTTCCAAGTGTTTTACATTTTACAAGTTCCTTCCTTTGGTTTGATTCTATTGCCGGTCCAATTCTCACGTGCGATATATAAGAATCAATGTGCAGGAAAAAGTCCACGTAATCCTTTGGACACCTCATCTTAACTGTTTTAACTACCATTGCAAGAAGAATTCCACCTGTTCTCCGAAATGTTTCATGGATTAACGACCCTGATCCGTGCTCCCACGTGCTTCCCAGCTGATTTTGCTGTGTCTAACGCGATCCAGGTATGCGTTTGGCCTTCACTTAACTCTAATCCTTTCACACTTGATACTTTCTTATACGCGACTGTAATGCAAACATCATGTAGAGGCTTGAAGTGCTGTTTAATGTGATTGCAAAAGGAAAGGGCAGGGGGGGGGGGGGCGGGGGCAACTATTAAAAGACGGGCTTTGCCCCTAAACCGTTCCACATGAATACGGATCAGGTAGGATCCCTTTTCATCTCGCTCAAGAGAGCTGTGTCCAATAAAAAGACGGCTACAACAGGATTTACCTTCCGTGCCGATTGAGGAACAATATGAAGACAATTAAAGCAAAGCATTTTTAATTTGCCTCTTTGGTTTAATGTCTTTTTTTTAAGCGTACTTAGAGGCAGCGCTGCAATATGTCGGGGTGTCTTGCTGTTGTTAATCAGATGATATAATAAAGAACAGCTGCTGTTTGCTGTGGCTGTGCACGTCTGGATCGGTTTAAATTATATACTAGCATTGTAAGACATACAGAGATGGCGTGAGAAAAAAAGAGGAATAAACATGCATAAATACAAAGAAATAAGATTAAAGAATCTGGAAATGAAAAGTCTTTAGAGCCAGGGTTGGTGAAATCGAAGAATCCAGCTACATGGCATGTTGGATTTAATGCTTGTACAATGAGCCTAGATGACAAGCATGTCGGTACCGTCAGCTTTCAAGCTCGGACGCTAGAGCTGGGAAATTCTTGACATTGCACGGTTCTTGAGTAACTCGCTAATTTAGCTTTCGCAGGAGTGTTGGTGGATTGTGTGATGTTACGAGATTTCCTGAACCTAATCAACACACCCAACAAAACGTTAACAAAAAGGATGGAATTACTAGCGGCGGTAATAATAACTTACGACCGTAGCATTTATCCAATCACCTTCGCTGTTTACGCATTTCCAGGAAGCAATCTGTACATGTTTCATGCAAGTCTAATCTTTTTCTAGTAGTTTCATTACATGGTCAGTTATAATTAAAGCACTTATTTTCCTATATTTCATTTGCATTTGTAATATCTTCCCATGTTGACTTATCCCCTTTGGATTACATGATTTTTAATGAACTCTGTATCAGTGTGAATAATCGTAGTAACTTCCGTTAATCATTTATTGCTGCTCTGGCTTTAATTACCACCAAGATGAAAGCCCCTGCATCTCATTGAGGTAATTAATTAGCCGTATTCTCCGTAATGCTTAGTGAAGCCAGATTACATTGTTAATCAATATTGTCAATGCGAGTCCTGCTTTTTCATTGTTTTTTTTTTTGTGATGAGGCGTTTCAGGTGGGTTTCCCCGATGTCCAACAAGTCGGGGGTGCATTTTTCATCCAACACGATCCTGCACGTAATTAATTCAAAGGACACCCTGCTGCATTGAAATGCCTCTCTAAACCTTGAGAGAGCGTCTCTGCGGTCACCAAGGCGAACGGAAAGTCTTTCAGGAATATGAAAAGCGCAGCATTTGTCCTCTTGCTCAATCGGACTGAGGATCGTTTCACTCTGAACCTCCGAGCTGTGGGCGTTGATGAGCCGGATCCCCCCCCCTGCTGAGAGCATAATTACAATGTTCTCAGATTCCAAACCAATCTAAAACATTTTGCAGTCCAAGTTGTAAGTATAGTCAGTGGAAATGTCTTCATAAGGAAAACATTTTAAGTAAGAAAACCGATAATGAAATATATATATATATATATATATTAGAGAAGGAGGTTTAGAGAAGTGTGAAGTCTATGAGGATTCATTCAAACTCCATTCATCCGGCCACGGGAGTCTTCTTCATTATCTGTTGCCTCATTTTGCCTGCCTACAGCCCTGCCTTGTTTGAGGGGATTTGAGATTATCAATCCCAACTTTCAACATGAATCAGCATCCTAGAGGGAAGGCCTCCTGAATCCTCTTTCTTATGATAATGGGACCAATCAGTGCAGCCGGAGTGATGAAAATGCCAGCCGTCTTATCTCAGCGGGACAGCTTGGCGGCGGAGACGGAGGCCGGTCGGAAAGACAACAAGAACCTGTTTTGAAATGAGTTTGCGGCTCATCGCTTCTGCCGTCTTAGTCACAGCAGTGTCCGTGTCTCATGCTGCTGTGGAACGCGTACAAATATAGAATAAAGAGATGCTTTGCACTTCTAGGAATACACACTAGAATATGTATTTTACTGTGGCGGGTACTGGTGCATGCGACAGGTGAGGCATTTCTGAAATCAATTACTTTTCCCTTGGAGGGCCTGAAACCAGACGACACACACACACATCAGAACTAGAATCTATTCGGAACAGATGACATCTGTTTTGCACGTTTGAATTATTCCCACGGAAACTTCACGGGCGCATTATAGATCGCATTTAAGATGCACACGGAGATCTTTCATGCAAATGTCCCGCGCTTTAAACTGATTACGTAATATGACATAAGTGTGTGCGTCATCATCCATGCCAGCGTCATGGCAACAGGTTTCCCCTTAGCAGGCAGGTTTATCTCAGGGAGGCGTATGGGGCTAAGCAGGGGGTACCGTCTGTCCCTCTGCTGGGACTTGGAGGGGACTCGGGCAGGACTAGACACACAGCTGTTGCTGGCTGCTCTGCACCAGACTCTCAGGCGTCCTATAAAACAGCGTGTGATGGATGTGTGTTTTTGTGTCGGTGGTTGTGTTTGTCTAACCGGAGGACCTGTTTGGGTCTGCTGATGTGCGCTCATGGCCAATTATGAATATCTAATGCGTAAGCAGACAAATACACAAGTAGGAATGGGAATGCACTCTCGAACCGTGTCTCTGATACGGACACGAGAACTTATCCATGTCTCCCGGGGGGGGGGCCGTAACGAGATGCCATTATCACTCGAGAGTACTGTACGCTGCAGGCTCTGTCCCTACCCAGGAATAGCCATGACACTCGTATCTCCAAATTAAATTCCTTTCCCCTTCACTCCGTCTTGCTACCCATTAGCTCAAATTTTCCTGGACGGTTTTTACCCCCCCGTCTCCCCCTTTCCTGTTTATCTCCTTTCCCGTCAGGGACTTTTGTCCAAACCGTCAGGATTGGGAGGGCCCAGGTGGGATTGTGCCTGTCATTGGTGCCAGTGGGAGTGGATAACAAGCGGGCAGAGGAGTACGGGGATGACGAGCCCTCCCCTCCTTAACCCCCCCCCCCCAAAAAAAACCCCTCACTACTCCGTCAGAGGATCGGAATGGGGCGTGCAGGGTGCCAGCAGAGCTTCATCTCATGAGCTCATTTTCTATAAGCGTGAGTGTGGAATAAAGTCAGACACCATGCCCACCTGTGTTGGTGTTTGTGACCTTTGCGCCCGCTTGGGTTGCGTTTTCTCTTTATCGTGACGTCATGCACATGATCGTTAGCGCAAGGCTGAGGCTGAATACGGATTACAAATTAAAATGAAGGCGGAGAAAAATAAAATACATCTATAATAATAATAATAATACATTTGATTTAAAGGCGCCTTTCTCGGCACTCAAGGACACCGTACAATACATATCAAGAATAACATATCTAAAATAAGAATGCAACAGAATATAAAATAAAATAGTAAGTTCAAAATAATCTGGTCTCAAAGCGCCAAATGAAAAGTCAAATTAATGACTCTGGAAGCACCGACTTATGTTTATCTTGGTTTGTGTTTGAGTTTTGTTTTCAGCATCTCAGATCCCCCCCCGCCCCCCTTCCTGAAATTTAAATCCCACCCCAAGAGGGAAGAACACACGGCGCTGTTGTCTTTCATTTACCCTGTGGACAGTATTTGCATCGACTGACTTCCAGCTCTTGCACTTCTGCAGGTGCTGATTTGACAGAGAAACTTTGAGGAGTGGCAACGGAGGAGAGAATCTGAAGTCCTTTCGATTCTGTGCATCCTTATCATCCCTCCTCACAAAGCCGGGCCTCGGCACTCTGAACTAGAGGGAGGACGGATGAGACAAAGGGACCATCAGTCGAAACGACAAAGAGGAAGTGATGACGTCTTTTTGACTTATGCTGTTTCTTCCGATTATTGGAATCAGCTGCAAGTCCAAATAATGAAATACGAAATGATCAATGACAATCTGTGAACTTTTCCAATTTATGTGTGAAAGCCTAAAGCACAAATAAGCCTCCATCACCAACTTCCTATTACGCCACATCCGGTTCACTCCTATATTTAGCTTGGCTCTTTCATGGGATGGGAATCAATACATCAGTGCATCCGCCATCATCCAGAACAGGCTGTCCAACAGCGAGACACCTGGATCCCCGACACAGGTCCGGACGGGACGGATGCATCAACACACCCAAAACACACAATGATGCCATCGTAATGGTCCATGGACTTAAAACCACAAGATCTCATCATGTGTTTATTTGTCACGTCAAAGATTTTTGACACTTTGCTCCGTTGCACCTTCAAGCATCCTTTTCATCCTCTTCCCATTAACAGTCGATTTTCCACGGTGCCACCCAGTTTTCAGCTTGCTGCAGATGCACAGCCTGCAGGGGGAAAAAAAAACCACACAAAAAAGCCCACTTCCTTCTCTTTGAGTGCTGCAAAGCAGGTGTGGAAACAAACCCACGGGGAGGAGGAGGGATGAAGAAAGGAGGAGGAGGAGAGGTGGAGAAAACGCTCCTGATAGGACAACAGCAGAAAACTACTGTTTCTTTTAGGGAGGGGGGGGGGGGGGTGTCATTTTTTAAATAATGTTTCTAGTTCCTCATTGAATATTCTTTGATCATGTTTTTAGCAAATAATACTTTACTTTTTATACAGTAGTTCTGATTGTAAACATGAACTGACTGAAGACACTAAAACATTTGTATTTTTAGATATATATACAGTATATATATTATATATATATATATATATAGATTTAAAAAGCTGCTTCTATTTCAGTAAAAGAGGCCAAGTCATTGTCATACTATCAACTTCATGAAAACACGCAATACCCAAAGCCTCCACTAGGGGCTATCTACTCCACAGGTTTGTCCACATGAGAACAGAAGCTGCTCCAAGATTCAGTCAGCAGACGCTGATCATGACAAAGGGAATAAGTGTATTTATTCCAGCAGCACACACTTCACCCGCGGATCCATCAAACATCCGACCGAATGCATGAAAAGAGAGGAGACAGAAAGTAACATTTCAAATTAGAAGCGGCATAACCGCAATTTTCCACATTACTCCTGTGTGTGTGTGTGTTGGCCTGTTTTTCATTTCTGTGTGAAAATGAGGAATGTGTCTGCTTCTCCCTGCTCAAAGAGATAATGATTACTAAGCAAAATCATCCACCGAGGTGAGACGGCAGAATGAACTAATTACACCCCCGGCTTTTCTTTTTTTTTTCTTTTTGCAACTGCATTCACGTTGGAAACGAATAAACGAAGCAGCCGCGTGTGTTTTAACTCTTTCTGAAGACATCTCATTGGTTGAAGGACAGTCACAGGGATCCGTGTTGGGGCACATTTCCATAGGACTCGACTCGACTGTCGGATACAACGTGAAAAGTTTCGCTTTAACCTCACGAAACCTTCAGAAGTGTCTCGCTCAACCTAAGAACAACCAGATGTTTTCATTCTAATAATCTATAATCCATTTACTGCTTGGCAACAGAGGAAGATTGTGATGTTCACGGAAAGACATTTAATCCGCCAGAGGTTCCTTAAATCCGATGCTTATGCAAAATTGAGTTTGAGACTTTAAAGGGAGAACGGGTAGCCTCGTGATTGATCAGATTCTGCTTTGAAAAACAGCATTATTAAATATCCAATGAGACTGAAATAGCTCTGACTTTTACTCTGTTTTCATAAATATGATTGTTGCCGGGACAACAGAGGCGACCTGTCTTTTTTGCTAGTGTTATTACATGTGCAAAAGTCGCCATCAAACTGGATTAGGGGAATAGGATTGCAATGCTCGACTTTGAGCTGACAGATTACCGTAAATCTTTCGTGGCACGGAATGAGAAGTTATGAGAAGCGAGAAAGAGGGAGCGATGGGAGGACGGCATTCTGCAGGGGCTCGATATCCAACGCCGCCTTTCGTTTAAGCCAAATTCCCCCCCCTCGCCTCGTGCTTCCAGGAGATTTGGTGCGGCTGTGATGTCTGAGTCCGAGGAGGAGACTATTGGGACAGTTTTTAATCCGGCAGCCAAGACAAAAAGACAGAGGAGAGGCAGAGAAGGAGAGCAAAAAAAAAAAGTTACCCTTCATTACTACTAGCGACGTCTCTCCTTATTCACCAGCCGTTTTAGATCCACTCAGCCACACATGAATATGGAAGAAGATCAAATGCTTCTTTAATAAAAGCTCTTACTAAACAGTCCCATTATCCCCAAATGCTTGAACCTATTACAGGAGTATTTGATGTAGGCCGGGGGCGGGTGGGGGGGGGCATCATTCTAACAAACCCAATGCATTCGATATCCAGACTACGTCAGGATGTGGTGCGACTAGAGCTGCTGTCTGTTCTCCTGCGTAGACGAACGCGGCTTGATAATAGCTCTGCTAATTAGCTCCAGACGACTCTGGAGGAGCCGAGAGCTGGATCCTGGGCCAATGGCAGAACAAACACCCCCTTTTTCTCTTAGACACACACTCCATCCTGCACCCTGCTGCCATTCCTACCACTCCGACGATTGCTTAGTCCTAACAACGCCCTTAACCCCCATCCTCCTAGGAGACCTTTAGCGCCGCCATCTCATCTGCTCGGCTGTCGAGATCCTTCAGCGATCTCTGTAATGAACCTCACTCTCTCTCTCTCTCTTTCCGGAGCCAGCCAGGAATTAATCTCTGAGCAAGCGGGAGGGTGAGGGAGGGGGGGGGGGGGATGGATGAGGCAAGACAGACAAGTGAGGAAGAGAGCCAAGAGGAAAAGAATTAGGGAGGGAAATATCGGTAAGGGTGCGAAGGAGAGAACATGACATGCAAGAAAGACGTGTTCAAGAGACTTTTAGTGCCAGAGACGTTGAGCCTTGCCCGGAGAGTCCATTAATAACTGCTCAGAAATCCCGTCATCACACAGCTCCGCTTATTGCAGATGAGTCAGAAGGCTCCATTACAAGCCGCCACACTGGTGGCATCCCGCCGTTTCCTGGCTGATGTCTCTGGACAGGCCGACTATCAGTGACACTTTGGGCATTAGATCAGTCATCGAGTTGCAACGATTCCAATGCCCATCTTCTAAAAAAAGTGACTATTCCCGAATTCTTCATTTGTTTTCAGCCTCTTATTCCATCTTTCCTATTAGTTGTTGCACATTCCAATTAGGCCTTTGATGCAAGCGCATCCTCCGTCCCTCCTTTTCTTTATATCTCATGTTTTTTCTTCTCTCATGCTACTCACCGAGAGTTCACGAAGTGTGTGTGTGTGTGTGCCTGGTGTGGAGACTCCGGGTTGAATGGCTGGAAAACATTCAGACATTAAATCAGCACGTCGCCAGACGGTGACATCACAGACCTACGAGGATAAACACACCGAGGCACGGACGCGTGTCCGAGCGTACGAACGCACACAGGGCAACCTGACCATTTGTTTTTCTCTGATGCAGGATAAACAGGTAATTAGTCTGGAACGGGACGCTAACAGGTACATACTGTATGCGTGCAGACGTAGAGAACCTAGGTCAGGCTGACTCGGCTGGTTGGATGGGGGACAGTAAATAGAGGTAAATAGAAATGAGGTTGTATGGCAGTGGAGCTTCCTGGAAGTTGCTGCACCCAGAAATGAAATAATCAGCCATGAGCCATCTACTGCGAGTCTAAGCGGAGCCAGGCTAGCTGTTAGCACCTACGTAACTCCAATTCTTTACCTCATGAACCACATCAAGAAACGGTCTCTGCGCCTCGGATCGCTAATGGCATGTTAATTATCACGTGCTTTGTTCCATATGCTCAGCAGACTCACACCGAGGCAGAAATAGAGACGCACAGATGTGAACACTGGAGGTGTCAGAAGGTTGGATGTGGTAAAATCTGTGTCGAACAAAAGGAGATTCAGTTTCAACCCTCCTCCTTGCCGCAAAAGCGCCCGTTGGGGGGATTATTTCATTGCTACGAGACGGAAGATTTAAGGCGCAGACTTTCCACCTCGCCTCACATCTCCCGACCCCCACCCCGGGAGATGCCCCTTTTTGAGATGAGAGGCCGAGCTCTGGTGACACGGGGAGCCGCAAAGCCAAGGTTTTACTGCATCCACATCCAAGCACAAACAGATGCATGAAACGGGAGCACGGGAATCCAGATGCACACGCATGAGGGCAAACAAACACCTGCGCTTATTAAAGTCTCTGTACAAACCATCAAAACAGCATTTCCACACCCCCCCCCCCCAAAAAAAAACATTGCAGAGACCACAAAATCCCCTGCATCCAGGCGACACACATTCACAGTATAATCGATAAAGTATCCAGTCCAAGGTTCTTTTTTAGCGGCTTCCTATTTTTCATGCATGTCAGACCTGAAAACATTCAGAGTGCAGGGCAGACATTTCAATTTCATCGGAGCGCTCTGTGCTTCAACTCCGGGTTTCTTCCAGGCTCATTTGTTGCTGAAACTAATTTGATAGAATCCTTTAGCATAATTGAACATAATTGACCCACTATAACACACTCGGTTTGTGTTTGCGCTTCTTTGTCATCGCCGCTACCTCTTAGTGCGGCTTGCGCAATACATCGTAAAAAAAACGTCCACTCCCGTACCCCCCCCCTCCAGCCTTTTAAGCGTTTCGACCCCCGTTCCACTTTTGCAGCGTTCATGCTGAAGTCTGAGAGAGTGATAAAGCAGGACTGAGATGAACTCTGCTGGCAGCCTGCAGGTTAGGGTCTTAATCCAACACAGGCAGGACAGCCAGGTTCTCATAAGGGCTCTTTTCATGGAACTGTGGGGCCCCGGTGCTCCCCCCTCTTCTTCCTTCTCCCATCCGCATCCAGAACCTCGTCATCCTCCTTCCACCCCCTTTGTGGGTCTTTTCCACTTTGATTTCATGTTTGCCCATCTCGAGGCTCGGAGATGGGGCGAGTAGAGACATTCCACAAAGGACCGCGTGAGGCTCTGCCCCCCCTCCGCTTCCTGTGCACTCACACCCAATCATACATAATAGCACGCAACGTCTCGCGCGCAGCGTTCATTGCACGTACAGGTACATGCGAGCAGAAACATGAGGGCATGCAACCAAGCGCCGACACCTCCGCGCCATGCAGGAAGCTCGGACCTCAACCGCCTGTTTTCACAAGGAAATAAAATCTCGAGCCGGTTTACCGCAAACAAAGGCTTCTTTCTGTTTCTGTTTCTGTTCGGCGGGGCGGGGGCGGGGGGGTCCCATTAGGGTTAGGGTTCTCTCTACCTATTGGTCGACCCGTTCGCATTGTCGCACATCTTAATGGGGGGGGGGGGGGGGGCTGCAAATATTTGGTTCCATACAAAACTAACCCCTGTCACAACTTCTAGGCTGGTGGTGGCTGGGGGGGGGGTCCATCAGCTGTTTCTCCCCCCCATGGTCTATGAGCCCATCCCTGACTGGGGGTCCCGGGGTGTTCCCCAGGGGAGCCCCAGAGCTCTGGGTGTTAGTGTTGCCACTGGGGGCTTTTATAGACTCCCTACTGAGAGCATCTCCTTAGAACAGACAATGGGAGCCATTTATCCCCCGGGTGACCGTGCTGACCCCCTAAACTCACTCCCCTAAATCCGCCTTGCATGGACTGCCGGCTCCTTTCAGGCAGCCTTTCACAAGGCCCCACAAAGCATCCCGGCCCGTATGCAGGCCTCCTCAGCAATGCAGCGCTTATTATAAGCATACAAGCTGAGGGAGGGGCTTTTAGTCCCTTCCAGAAAGTAATTAAAAAAGATAGAAAATGCAACGACTTAATATACATTTTGTTCTTCTTTTATTCCAGCAGGAAGAGTTTGGTTTGCAGGGAGGAGCTGATCGGATATGGTTGTTCTCATCACAGCCACGCCCACGGCGAATCAGCGGAACGGAACAGGAGAGAATCAGATCGCTCATCAAAGGAGGAATAAAAACATCTACTTTCAGCCGCTGTCTTTACTCATCCTCCACGCTCTTCCTGTTTCCTAACCTTGTTCTCTTCCTTTCAAACCCTCCCCTTTTTCCAGCCTCACTTCCTTTCCCGGTTTGCATTGTTGTTGTTGTTTTCTTTAACCCCCCATTCCTCCTCCCTCATTCACTCGGCACTTTTAATTCCACCCACTATTTTCTCCTCCAGCCCGGGTGCCGAGACACCATTTCAATCGGGGTGTGTGTGTGTGTGTGTGTGTGTGGATGTGTGTGTGTGGATGTGTGGATGTATGTATGTGTGTGTGTGTGTGTGCACCCAGGCCTGTTTGTTCATGTGAGCGTATGTGAAATCAGGGAGGGGGCAAGAAAAGGAGAGGAAGAAAGAGGTTAATTTATGTGAGTATATTGTGGGATGCAGCAAGAGCAAGGGTTGGATAGTGTGTGTGTGTGTGTGCGTGCGCGTGCGTGTGCGTGTGTGTGTGTGTGATGGAGATGTTGTAAATCCCCTTTAGTTTATGCCTGCATCCTTTTGGGAACCCATGCGGCCAGGAAGAACCATCCTTTCAGTCCCCCCCCCCCCAGTGCATCCTATACACTCCGTAACCCCCCCCCCCCCATTAAATGCGGGGGAAATAGGCCAAGCGGTCGACGTCTCTGTTCCATCTACGCTTCTTCTCTCTAGGCTCCTGTTTTTCTTGGCATTCTTCACCACGTTTGAAAACGGATTACGGAGTCGTACCTCCTTCCCTCCGACATCTCACGGCTTGTTTTAAATCCGACGCCTTCATAAATCATTTGTCCGATGTCGTAGTAAAAAAAAGAAAAAGAAAAAGGAAAAGCAGCAAGGTTCACATCCCAGCCTAACTATGTTCCGTGAATTCGAGTGGGCATTTGAAGTTCATTAAAACTTGCTTCATATTTCCAGCGTTGTTTCAGCGGCTCGATTGAGAAGCGAGCTCGGCTTTGTCAATAACAATCACCCCTTGCACGAGAGGACTCGATCTGCACTGCGTTGCTTTGGGGGCCTCAAGATGGAGCCCGAGCTGCTCACACGTCGGACAGCAGCCAGTGCGGTCGCCAGCAAACTGCTAGGCATCAATTTGATGAGCCTGGAAGACATTTATAAATCCAGTTTCTCTTCATAAGGCAAAAGAGAAATCCTTCCCGACACCCACTCCGCTCACACACACGCACACGCACACACACACACACACACACACACAGGCCTTTTTGAACTCTATTCTAAATCCAACAATATTTAACCTTAGAGAGGTTAGCCTTTAGAACAAACGGAGATCGCTCTAGTTTTTCCAAGGCCTTTTCCGGACTGCCCGTGCCATGTCCTAACCTGTGTGTGAGCGGTGCCCTTACCTGACCTGGGGGGGGGCGGGGGGTGTAATACGTACGCGAGGAAGGTCAAGTATGCCTGGACTGCAGAACATGTGGAACAGGTTGTTGCGTGAAGTCTTGGTGGGTGTGGAAGAGCAGAAAGCAGGTGGAGAGCCAAAAGGGTTAAACTACAACAGGTTGGCAAATGTGCAGGCATGCATGCGCCACAACTGGTACCGAATCTGCGAGTGCGTGAGGTCCAAAGGTCAGCTCGGACTTGGGTTTGCATTTGCTGCGCTGCGTCAGGGTCAGGGGTTAAAAGGCACAGTTCCCCCCCCCACTGCATAAACTGAATGTCTAACCCATGTTCTCCACAAACGCAAGCACACGTCACTCCTCTCTCCAGGAGAGTGTTTACACGCGCCGTTTCAGGAGACGGTTCCATGTATGTCCTTATTTGTCTGGGTATGTGAGAGAATTTTGGCTCCTTAGGAAAAGCAACGCTGATGGGAAGCTGGCTAATGCAACGCGAGAGCCTGCAAAGTGGAATATCTTCATCATTTTAATCAGGGGTGATAATAATTACCCCAACTCCTCAGCGGGGGCCAGCAAGTGTTGATGCAGCAGGCCTCACACAACGGCTGTAGCTGCAAGCGCATATATCAAACCCTCTTTAGCAGCGGTCTGCACAGCGTTTGTCTCGCAGTGGAATTTCCTCGTCTAAAAGTCTTTTTTTTTTTTCCTCTCTCAAATGCAACACACATCGCTCCAAGAATCCCGGAGACGCTCCTTCAAAACCCTTTAAGCCAGCGGAGTTTAACAGGAAACAAGGAGAATCGGGATTAGTTAGGAGCCGCACGTGTTCCGATGCGTGTTCTCTGCATGCTCAGGTGTAAATCAGGCCACAAACACACGAGGAGGACGATGTGTGAAGGCTTTTATAAAATCGCATTCTTCCCCTCCTACTTGAAAATATTTCTAAGATTTCTGGAAGAGCACACGCACACAAACACACGGTTTTCGTCCTTTTTTTTTTTACATTTTTTACATGTACTAATAAGAGACTAACAGTCCGCACTCTGATCTTCAAAGCGACTGGAGAGGAGAAGAGAATGTGACCATTGAGAGTCCCGTTCGGAGCGCGTTTGGCACGTTCGAACCCACTTAGTGTGTAAAAGGACAATTTAATATTTACAGATCACAGTGAAACAGCGTGCGGCGGAAGACCAACGCCAGCTCAGTTAATTTACTGGCGGAGAACGCAATAAATAAAAGCAGCTTTTACGCCGTAGTTTCAGAGGCTCATAAAAAAAAAACAAGGAAAGCCTTCCCTTTCTTCGTCTTCAAGTGCTAACTTAACAGAATTATAACCTTTGAAACTACATTGGATGCTTTACTGCTTTATCGTAAATCGGTTTGCAGGCTAATTTTCATGTCCTGGAAAAAGTTAATTTGACTCGCTGTAATCGGATCTGCCTTTTACATCGTATATATATTTTTTTTTTACAAGCATGGCATCAGAACTGGAAGCGGACTGATTGATCTCAGGTTTCTACCTTCAACAGTCTCACAAAACCTCATTGCCCCTTTATACAGCACAGTGAAGCGGCGCTGCTCATTTTAGCCGGCACCGAGACCCACATTATGTTTACAGCTGGCAGTTATAAAACTGTCTTCAATGATAGTTTTGAATTCCTTTTTCCATAGCGGACGATATAAATGCAACCGGAGCATTTCATTGAATTCTGGAAAGGCTGAATTTCCTTCGGGAAACAATGTCCGACCGTGGCCAGCTCAGCTGCCACCCAGGCTCCCGGGGTTTTTCCAGTGGGTGAGCAGACCCCCAAAATCATTCCAAGGATACAACACATATAATGCGCATTGTTTTAAATAACTGCATGAGAATGTATTCTTTTCTTTTCTTTTTTTTTGTAAACCAGAATAACAAGGAGAAAGAAAGAGTCTGAAGCTTCCAGCTGGAGAGCGAGTTCATAAAAACCAAACCATCAAACACAGAATCATCCTGCATGAAACTGGACTTATTGGCGGTGGAGGCTGTTTGGCAAGATGTTGTTGAATTGCTTCTTTGATTATGACTTTTTCCCTCCCATAATAAAACCACACAATAAGGTTACCATAAAAATAAGGTTCGCCAGACAAACGTCGCGTCTCTTAATTGGCTGTCACACCACTTAGCGGCCATTGTTCGGATGAAACAGTGCAGCTGATTTGAACAGACACACACAGAGGCAAAAAGTCGCCATTGGCCAAACTAATGAGTTCCATTCTGGCGCCCGCCCAGATAGTTGCATCTAACGAGCTGAGTGTCCACTCAAACCTCCATCTTGTCTGTTCCTGGCTGCCTAGCTTATTGCAATGGGACAACAACAACAACAACAACAACAACAAAAAGCATCACAAACACAGCCTCTCTCCCAGAGGCAGAACAACCCGTCCATTAACCGTGGCTTCATTTCCCCCACCGCATTCATCAAGGAAACAAGTGGGTTTATTGAAGATGTAGTTTGCTCATTAGAGATTATTGTGGTGAACAACATCCCCTTGCCTCCGAAGCGGCGGGGGGGGGGGGGAGTGATACAACGCAAACAATAACAACCGGTGCCTAGAACACAAAGAGTCCAACGCTTTGTCAATATCTCTTCCAGGCAACTTCCCCAAACTCTTGTGTGCTAACAGCTTAATTTTAACGGTGATCAGGTGAAATCGCTGTGCCTGATTTTGACGTGTGATACGGGGGGGGGGCTCCGCCGGGAGTGTGAAGCCGGACTGTGTTGTAGCTGAAGGCAGGGCCCACAGCTTGTAAAGAGGAAGGCAGCCAACCACAGACGTAGCCTGAAAAGAACTCCTGGAGTACCAGCATCAATTACAGCCATTACTGCACATTACCCAGGCCCCCATCTTCTTCCTGTGTGCTTCTCCCTGCGCTGCGACGAGGCAGGCTCACCGCCGCACCTTGGGCGGCCCGTGACAATGTGCATGTGCAAATACTTGCCTCTGTGTGTGTGTGTGTGTGAGACAGAGTAATATATCATCTTGGCTTGAATAGGCCCCCAAGCCAGAAGTTAATGAAGTGAAATGAGACTTATTAGCCAAAAACCTTCAAAGTCACTGACAGGTGGGGAAATAAAGACAGGCGGAAATTATTAATGACAATGCGGTGTAGGTGGACAAAGGGAGTGTGAACGCAGGCACAGACCCCAAAATCAATATGCAGGCATATTTCAAAACACAGATCAGAATACTTTTCTAGCAAAAGTTCTGTTAAGAGTTCAAGCTGGGCCTACTGCAAGGTTATCTCCCTGTTTCTTTGTGCAGAAGGTCTCGTTTTGTGGTGGATTAACGTGCAACTTGACAGTACCGTATGATCCACGCGGTACACATTTCTCAATGGCTTTGCTTTTGATGTAAGCGCAGAGCCCTGGTCAGCTAAAATATGTAATGTTCAGGCTAATTGGACAGGAATAAAAAAGTATCAGGCTACTTACTGCCACTCCTCATTAGATAATACCGGCTCAGCGGGGGACCGGCAACGGGGGGGCTGTGGTACCGAATGTCTGGGGCTGCTCTGGGGTCAGCTAGCGAACAGCGACACAAGTCTTATCCCTGTTGGAGATTCGGAAGAAAACCTCACATTTGGAGTGTGTGTCCCACTTGACCCAGCATGCAAAACTTCTAAGAGTCTGATCTTTAAAACGATTTGAAGGATGTATTTGGTGCACACTTGTCAGACAGATGGTGGCTATGGCAGGTCCATAAGTAGCTTTCTGGTTTAGTACTAAAGCTAGGGGCGGCAATAGATGAAGATAGATGAAAAGATTGGGTTTCAAGCCACCTCTCTTCCGACTCCACGGCTGACCTGACGACCTAAAGATGCTTTGAAGCCTGATACATCTGGTTACCTTTGACTGAGGGCTCACAGAGAGACAGAGGTTGGACTAAGCGGAGCCCTCGCCTTCTTTAGCCTGGGATGTAACCCTGTATTGACCCCACTGCTGTTTGCTTTAGGGGTCATCAAGACCGAGCCACTTGTTTTGCCTATGGGCACAGACCTGAAGGCCCCGGGGTGCTTAGGTCAACCTTTGTTGACACTCGTGGTCGGGGTTTGGATCACAAAGTCCTTTTTTGATTGCTTGATGGGAAATTAGCCTTGACACCGCCGTGCAAGAGTTGACTCCGTTCTAAGCAATGAGGTTTCTGTTAGTCTTCAGAGATAGAAGACGGAAAATGATTCCATCTAATCTATGAAATAGAAAAAAAGTCTAAAATAAACAGCCAGACAAGGGTTTGATTGTCATTTGAGCTCCATTCCCATTCACAGCTCTTTCAGACAACAACTCAGCCTTATCTTTTGAACACCAACTCCCTATCATAATAAATGATTTAGCTGCACTCAAATAACTCACTTAGCGGCAGAAATTGGACCGAGAGCTGACCTAGATTTATGCCGACCCTTCTTTCTTCGCCCTCCCATTTCTTCGGGAAGCAGAATGGGGAATGTGAACAAGGTGGAATGCGATGTTAGCACAGCCACAGAAGGGTTTGTGGAGAAGGGAAGAGTTTCCAGACGGAAACTACTGTCTGTGCAATAAGGGATGGGGGGGGGGACGTGAGAAATTTGGTTTGTCTGTTGGCATGACTCAGCCAACAACATCAAAAGCTGGGCTTGGATCACATCTTAGCGCATGTCTGAAGGAAAATGCTTGGAAATGTATCAGAGCTATAAGCTACATGTCTTCTCTTATGGCTGGTCTTTAGTCAGGCCATTGTTATCTAGAGCAACCAAACACTACAAGCCCTTGATGTCAGGCAGTGAAGAATAAAGCTCTACGATCTGCTACTTCCAGCTCATCTACAAGGTCTGATTCCTGCACAAAAGCACAACACAAAGCTTCCTCCACCACTTACTTACTTCTGAGACCCCCCCCCCCCCACACACACACACACCCCTATCACAGAAAAGAAGAGAAGGAACAACCTTTTCAGTGTCTGGCTCTGGGTTCTGTGGGTTTGGTTTTATGGCGCTGCTGTCTCCGTCTCACAGGCTCAATATTGCCTACTGTAGCCTCCAGGCTAGAGTTTACATAGCGCAGATGTCTGGATGGGAGTGGCAGGGCTACGTAGGAGGTGTTTTGGGACTGGTGTGGGAAATAGCATCCACACACAAAGCAGAACAAAATAAGAAGCTCTGTTTTTGGGTAATTAAAGCGGCTTCCATTTATCTTCGCTTGTTTAATTCAGAGGCAAATGATAAGAAGTCCAATCCCTGTTCTGGTGCTGAAACAATCCATGATTTGAGTAGTCCAGAGGGTCATTTTTTAATGTATTTGTGATCTTTAGATTCAGATCTTGGTAGAATCATTCTAGTGTCTTTTGAATAGAATATCATGATCTCATTGGCATCTAGAACGAGTGGTTTGGACGTGTCCAGAGGAGAGACGGGGACTATATTGGTAGAAAGATGCTGAGGATGGAACTGCCAGGGAACAGGGCTAGAAGTTTGACTCAGGAGAAGATACATGGACGTAGGGAGCGAGTAGGAATCAAAGACAATGAGAATGAACGAGACAGGGAGACGACCTCCGGAGTCATCGATACAGCCCTCGGGCCTCTTTGATCTACCGCCAGAGCTTCCTGAAGCAAACACAAGCTAATTGAGTGGATCAGTGCCCGAGATGCTTATCTGGGCCTGTTCCCTCCAACGCTTCTGTTTCTATACAGTCATGCAAAATAAGCTGAGCATGTCAGGCCCGATCCGATTCCTGGAGGTACCAATGGAAACGGCATCAATCACCGTCGGCCGCCCCCCCCCCCCCCCCCCCGATACGTCCAGCGCATGTTTGACCCCAGGCGTATCTCTAGACCTTTTAATCCACTAAGCGCCTCACAATTACTGGAAAGCTGATAAAAGAAACAAGTTGGAGAGGCTTTTTAAAAACCCTTTTTAATTGTGCAAGTAGATAACGAGACAGAAAGAAATGTAGCGTCAGCACTTTGAACTTGAAATTGAAAAAAAATATTGATGACAACACCCCCCTAGCATAAATATCGGTGCTGATGTTGTAATGGGGGGGGGGGGGGGTTCTTCATGAGCCTCCTATAACACAGGCCTTCCAGAAAGCCCTTAATGTGGATTCGGCCTTCCCTTCCTCTGCGTGAGCCCACAGAGATCAGACACAGGAGGTCTCCGGGGAGGAATAGCTCATCCAGTGATGACGGTTACTCATTGCAAGCCTGATTGAGTTTAGTGATGTTGAGTTTAGTGATGCCTGGGGGGGGGGGCAGATAGTAAAGATATATCAATACACGATGAATCCCGGGGTTCATCGCTCAGATCTTTAAAGAGAATATAAGTCCTTTTTGTAAAAGGCCATCCTGCTGTTTTTTTTAGATTCCGCTGTATATTTAATAACCTTCAGTTTCAAATGCAGCAAAGGAAACAACCTTGCAATGTGTGTGGGAGATGTTGCTCTGTGCATGCAATAAAGAGAAATTTAATAGGGTGGAATTTGGTGGTGGATCAAAATAAAATTGATCTAAAATTGAATCGAACTGTATCCATAACATCTACAGTTGACAACGTGTTTGTGGGATCACGTGCATCAGTGCGCTCTTTAGCCGGTCGTGTGAATGCGTGTGAAACAGAGATAGAGGATGCATCGTGAACCATCTTCTATCTGGTAGCGGCATCGTTCCACCTGCAGGCGCAGGACTCCACTCTGTCAGTCAGGCTGACACATCCAGAGGCAGCTCGGTGCCCCCCCGGCATCCAGAGGGGATCACCGTCCTGTCAATTGCCTGTCACCCCGGCTTTGTCCCCCGTCATGCCTCCACCCTGGCAGGCTTTGGGGGGGGGGGGGGTGGACAGGCTGACAGGTGAAGCCACAACCACACATACATATCCCACCGACTTAACTTGAGCTATCCAATCTAACATATTAGCTTCATATTTTAGCAAACAGTCACGAGCGTCGTCTCATACAACCAAGCAAAGAAGCTAATTTCCCAGCCGGTCGAACTGTTAAAGTTCACGTCTGAGCATTTGCGTTAATTTGTCGTTGCTCAATAAGAAGACTGCTCTTCACAAACATGGAGAATTCAGAACGCCTCCAGTTACAAAGAGAAGCTTATTCAGACTTTGCTGATTAAATATTCCTATGCTGACACAGATGCCGGGTGTAAAGTAACTAAAGCACGGACGCTCAAAAGACTTCCGTGCATTCAAAAATACACACAATCGGTGTCTCATCTTTTGATTGCAGTCTACCCTGCTGGGATTAAAACACACTCAGTGCAGTAGCGGTGCTGATGCTGATGCTGATGCTGTCCAGATCTTTGATAGCACTGAAAGCATGCATAGCTTTGGTGCTGGAATAAGTTTGGGTTTATCTTCAGCTTTTCATGCAAGACAAGACAGAATGAAAATCTCCACAGAGTAAAGCCAAATATCTTAAAGCTATCGCTGTTCATTAGCGAGCTAAGAGTTTTCTCAATCGAGCGGCGGCGTTGAATAACTTCTGATAATCCAAAGGCAAATTGAGTTATTTATGTGACTCAGAATTACAGGCAATATATGTGCACTGGCCAAGATGGGATTAGATTTATGGGCCTCTTTGCGGCTCGATGGATTTTTTTTAATGGCAGTTATTGCTGTTGCTTGTGGTCCTAAATCGAGCATCAGGCCGTCGCCGTGACTCAAATCAAACCTGGTGCCAGAGGTTACGCCCAAATAATTCTCTTTGACTTAAATCTCCCATTCCATTACCCGGCATTCCCGGCGGGGGGACAGTAGCGGTCCCTGAACACTTGAACCCTGACCCTAGCTCCATCAGCAGTGGAGCCAATAATGGCGAGGGCAGTTTTATAGGCTGAAATCTGAAATGACTCGCTGTGTGTGTCTCGGAGGGGACATCCAGTCATAATGATGCTCTATGAGGTTTCTGCTCTGAAATGTGATTTACCTCCTATTATCTACAGTCCTGTTGCAGGAGGCAGCATTCATCCGGGGGGGGGGGGGGGGTAGTGTCCAGTTGAGCCGCCTTATTCTGATCTGCATCATCTCCCAACAGAGGAATTATTGAAATGCAAAATTCTTGCTGATCATTTCTGTGTCACAGATCAGTGTAATCTGTAATATATTTTGCAATCTCCCAATATGCTTCACGGCTACGCAGCAATTTGAACACCGGACTTTCAGTACGTTTTATTTTCCAGAACAAAAAAAAAAGTAGTAATGAAGCATTTTTTTTAGCATATTCGCTGTTGGATGTCCGTTCAACACTGTGGTACCGAGGCGAGTCTGTGCTGCACGTACAGTTTATATGAAGTATGATCCAGGGCTATAGGAGGAGAACCAACAGATGCCTCCTCACATTATGGTATTACGGGCTGGCTTGGAAACATAATGGTCATGCCTAAAGCTCAGATATCTGATCAAATCTAATCTAATCCCCAGATTTCTTGGAGCAGTCTGCCCTTCTGCAGGCCGTGTGGATTTTATCTGACCTTTCCCATGTGTTGACGCCTGAACGTGGGCGAATGAACTCTTGATAGGAGGCACAGGGTCCTTCTATCAAAGCACAAACATTGTATTGCCCTCATTTGTCCCCTTGTCAATTAACTTTATGATAGATGGCTCCTATGGGACAGGAGGAATAGTCGGGATGCCCCAAGGTCACTTCAGTTTCATTGCTTGTGTCTGTCAGATGTAATGTTTAATGATGCGTACTTCAGATATTTATCACCCATATGTTCTGTGTGTTTTTAGACAGTTTTCTCTCATGCAGACAACAAAGAAAACCCGAAACAGCCTCAGTATCTGAAGCAGCGGCAAATTATCTCCGTTGATCATTCATATCTGACATTCAGAAGTATAATCCTATTCAAGGTCTAGTTTCCCATGGAAAAAACAGCTCAATAAAGGGGAACGCAAAAATCCAACAGGCCTTAAAGCAGGCATCAAAACAAACTCACATCGCACCTTTTTAAAGAAGAATGAATAAAAACACAAATTTAGAATAGCTGACTGGCTTAAAAGTGGAATAAAAGTTAAGTGGAATTGAATAGACTGAGAGAAATGCCCGTTTTCCCCTTTTTCCGTGGAAACGGCAGGTCTGCGGCATCGGGAGAGATCGCTGGAGATATGAGGAGCAGCACCTTGAAAGTTGAAGATGCTTTTAGTGAGTCATTACATTCCTCCTCTTCGCCTCTCCTACCCCTCCTGTCTTTCTAAACTCCGAGCTCTCCTCTCATCCCTCCGAGGGTCTTAGCACACTTGACAGGTACAAGAGAAGAGAGACTGCAGATGTACGAAGGGAGAAGGAAGAAGAAACGAAGAAGAGGGAAGCAGGTGAAGGACTCCATACAAACGCAGGGAGGCACCGTCTGCTGGGCGACTGACTCCATGCATCGTGTTTGGGCACTTCAAGGTAGGGAGATTCAGCCCACTGTGTTATACCATAGAATAAATAAGAAGCTTTAAGTTGCCTGAGCAAACGCAAATGTTAGAACGCTGGTTACAGTTTAGCATCGATAAGCTGCAGGTATTAATTGTGTCAGTGGAGAAAAGAATATAGCCTGCAGTTCTACAAATGTTATGCTAACAGGCAGAACTAAAAAAAACAAACAAAAAAAAACAGATCAGACAGGAACGTTTGCCTCCGTAACCCGTAACGATGCTCCTGGCTGAAGGGATCCTGCTCCCATTCAATCGCAGGAACATTAATGAGGCCATTAAGCTCCGGCTCAGTTCATCTCAAAGGTCTTTGTTATGGTTGAAGAAGTTCTTCCACTCAAACTCAGACACAAATTTATTGAACTAACTTTGTGCATAATGTTACAGAGTTGCCGCCGAAACGTTTGCACAACGTCGTATGGTCTATATCCCATTTTGGGAAATAAAAGAACATTTTGGATGCAACTACTAAAATGGACGGACAAAACATCTCAAGCATCTACGTCATTTAAAACGTATGTTCCTGCTTTAAAATCCAAAACAAGCTTAAACCCAGGAACCGACTCCTTCCAAAAAAACACAAAGTTTTCATCAATTTATTTCTTGCAATAAAAAAAAATCTTAAAAATTATAAAAGGCTTTGTCAAATTGAAGAAAATATAAATCCGGGAGAGCCAATACGCGGTGAGGTAAAGGTGAAACGGATTCTTTATCAGAGGAATAATCCTGCCCAATTTTTGGGATTCTTTCATCCTTAAGCCGAATTTATGATCTACTTTAAAAGGAGTTTATCTCAAAAATGATGTATCATTTGTCTCCGCCGGTCCTCATCGCAGCATCAATGAAGTTCAGGTGCGCATTTGGAAGGCAAGACACAAGAGCGCCGTTTTAAGTTTGCAGGATGAGTTAAAGCTCCCATCTTTGAGCCATATAACAATGATTTGCGTGACAGGCCTGCAACGGTCGATGAGGTCACCGGCCAGGGGTTTTAAAGCAAGACTGCTTATGTTTAAAGGCAATAAATATTTCCGTGACAAGACGAGAGTAGAAATGACAGATGGTAAGAGGTTTTCTTTTCTTTCTTTCTTTCTCAATGCCATGTGTGTCTTCTATCAAATCTGCCCTCTGAAAGGGTGACCGGAGAAGTAAAGTGGTTCAAACTCCGGCTCGGAGAGAGAAAAGGGAGGCAAAGTTTTTCCTCTCACAGGGCTCTTTCATAACCATTAAGGGTGTGATGACACCGCCGGAGATTCAGATTGATTTACCATCATCTGGGGGGTCACCTGGCCTGCGCCGAAATCGCCCATACCAAAGATTAATTTGCCCCCTTAATGAAAGGCTTCCTGCCCCCAACATTTCTTTAGACGGAAATCCACTTATTTTACACATCCCTCTGATTGCTGTATTGGAAAAGGGAAATAATCTAAAATCTCTACTTCTGAGCTTCAGTTTTTTTTTTTTCTAAAAAAAAAGTTGTAACCCCAGGAATCAATAATGGAAAATAAGAATTGCGAAAATTAAATTAACTACAATTTGTCTGGAAAGGCTTGACAAAACCCCAACGTAATACGGAAGAGTCAATAGATTAGAAGCAAAGACACCAATAAAAAAAAAATAAGGGTTGCTACAATTACCCTCCCGTAGTACCATAACTGATGCTGACATATTCACCCTGTGGAGTAGCCTGGGAGGTAACATCAAAGGCGTCATCAGTGGCGACCCTCGCCAGGCCAAAAAGCGGAGAAGACATCAAAGGCACGGAATCATTGCGCCCCAAAGTAAATCCAGAATAGTAGCCTGATTAGCATGTCACAGGAAGTAGGAGGCCTCTATAATCAGTCTCCAAAGGTGATTACACCCCCCCCCCAAAGTCGCCAAAGTCTCAGGCCGGCAAAGAGGTCTTTTAGCGCTCCTCGCCAAATGGATGTCGACACAGTGTGACAGTGAAGCATGAGGTTATGGTTTCTAATCATAGCTCCGGAGGAAGCTGACGGGTGCAGGCCGATTAGTTGAGTATGGGAGGCTGGGGGGGGGGTTGCCTGACAAGGAAACCCTCAGAGTTCACCAGACTCGGCTCACCTTCGACCCTATGGGGACGATGACCTGTATATTTCCACGCTGATTCATTTCCTCCCAAACCCCCTCCTGTTTTGTACGTACACAAAGAACGCGCTTGTTGCTATGGAGGAAGCCGGAGATGGGGAGGATGAATCCGAGCCGGGATCTGCTAGAGGCTTCCAAGGATGCGTCGTTAACCTCCAGGGTAAGAACAGTGTCGAGTGAGGCGGATGGAAATGGACTATTTCCTGGCATCAAAATGGAATTTGCAAAAACATTGCTCACGCCGCGATCTGTGTTCACTCTCAATGGCTGGAGGTGGATGCCTGTTGCTCCTCTACGGATGGTGATGTTGTTGTTGTTGTTGCCTGGGCCTGCTCATGCACCAATTCAGTTAGCGGGGAAGCAGCAGCGGATGCGAGCCGAGGTTATGAACTGGAGGACATCAGCCCCTTCCGATAACATCCGGCTGTTTGTCCTTGGGTCAACTCCTGCGCCAAACAGCCAAGGCCTGCGACGGAGCGCAATGTCTGATCCTAATATTGTCAAGGTCGAGAACATTGCGTCCATAACTGGGAAATTTATAACCCAGAAATGGGACGGAACAAGAAAAGCAATCAAGGAAAGAGCTGAGGATGTTATTTTATTTTTATCATGAAGACAGTCATTATGCTGGAGAGACTGCAGACACTGCTGCCTCTTGGAATACATTTTTATTTCCCTCCTTTTGATTCTGAATGGGTTCTCTGAAATTTCATTTTGGCTCAGAAATAATGGAAAGTATAGGTGAGAGCTGGGATTGCAGCGGGAGGGGGGGGGGGGGGGGGGGGGGCACTGGTTTGCCGAGTGGAGCGTGATTTAAGTCTAGAGCTCAACCTCGCATGAATCTGCTGACAGTGCAGGTAACGCAGCGTTAGTCCCTGGAGGCGCGTCACGAAGCAAATAAATAACAGGATGCTATCGCTTTATAGCCTCATTAGTTCATTGATTAGGTTCCTGAATTTCAGACACTCATGAATATGTATTCTGATTGATTGGTTGATATATAATCTGCATTGGATTATAACCAGGCCTGAAATCGAGGCTGATTTTATGCCATTAAATAATGTTTCCCATTAAATAAAAAACGTCCCCCTCAGGTTCCGCGTTTTTTTTTGTTAACTGCAATCTAGCCGATTAGACGAACACGTCTGGCATTCATAAGGATCGGGTGCGTTTGATCTGTTGGCTTTAATATATAAAGATGATGGGGAGGTGGGTGGAGACGGAGGGAATTGGAGGAGTGAGTATAGAGGATGCATCTGGAGGCATAGTCATAGAGAAGCAGAAAAGGAGCTTTTTTTTTTTTTTTTAACTGTATTTATCACGGATTCACACTGTGTTTTGCACCCCTACCCTCCATTAATTTGTAAATTCCCAGAACAGAAGGCCGTGCATAAAGCTAGCATGCAGTTAACAAGCCAGACATGTGATAAACAACGTCCTCCTGATGCGTCCCCATGGCGATTTATGATGTAGAAGTAAGCTGCAAAACAGCGTTAATTAAACATAGGAGTTGCCTAACTCTGCCGCTGGGCGATAGTTTAACAGTGGAAGACCTAAGATGTGAAGGGAGCCCACACAAGCTGCAGGTTGTCTGCCCCCGGGGGGGGGGGGGGGAACGCCGAAGCATCCGTGTTTACATGCTTTCCGGACTGGGATGCATCCATTACACTGTCGGTGTAACTGCTGCACAGAAACTGGAAAATCTCTTCACATCCAGATAAAAATGAGTAAATAAAATGTTTAGAAGAAAAGAGCAAAAAAAAAAAAATAAGACCAATGTCTGAACGCATCCAAATATGCATGAATCCCCCCCCCCCCACACACACATTCACTACTTGTTTGCTCAAGATGTATTCAGAAGGATGCGTTCAAATTCCAACTCTCTCTCTCTCTCTCTGGCTGGTTTCTCCAGTTGTTGTTTAACCCCAGGTTTGCTGAACTGTTTCCTTATTCAGCACAGTAAAGGCGGTTTAGCTAACAGGGCTGCAGGGCTGCAGGGCAGCTCATGTGGTTTTGCAGGTTAGTCATATTGTTAAGAGACATTACACTCATCTCTCCTCCACATCTGAAGCTTGCAAAGCGGTGAGCGGCTGCTCATCTCCAAAATAGCCTCCAACGGGGGCCACGGTTAGGAGAGAAAGGATACCCAGCCTGCCCACAACTAATCATCATGTGATGAATCATTTGAGCTGAAGCCCTTAACTGTGGCTAAAGGATCACAGATTGCAGCTCTTGGCTCACGGGGGGGGGGGCACGGGGCGCTGCATCTTCTTGATTTACTGTACGTGGACTTAAAGTACAGGCTGAGCCTTCTGATCTGCGCTGCACCGTATTTTCAAATCCATGTGGGCAAGCGAGGGTGGAATCGAGTCGGGGAAAAGCAGATGTAAAAGGAAAACTCGATCCTTTGAAGGAGACACCAACCATAAGTTGCTGATGGTCGTATTGCCTCAAGGCCTTATGTAAAATGATCTGGCGTGGTGCTTTCACCTGCGGCCCGCCTCACAGGCACGACCTCTCCGTCTCTCTGTCAATGATTGGAGGGCTACCACGATGCACGCACGCGGACCCATCAACGCTAGACGACGCAACACCAGGATCAGGAGACGCTCCGGCAAACAGGTCGGGCTTCGCCGCTGCACCTTCCAGGACGCACCAGCTGCAGTGTTAGCGCTAGTCAAAACCTATGAACCCCGCTAAGAGGTTCAGCCGCGAGCTGAAATGGAAACTGTGTAGGGTAAACATTTACACAGGCTTGATGAGGCCTTTAGCATCTGGCGCAGGGCCGGAGCTACGTATTCCGATCACATGCCCCCCCGCCCCCATGCTGTGTGCTGACACCCACCCGGGTTCAGGTTACCCCCCATTTATTGATTTATCGAATGTGAGGTAGAGAGATAGAAAGACTTCCCAAATTTATCGTGAGAGGAGGTTAAATTCTGCTAATTATTTAGTGACGAGGAGGAGAGGCGCCGAAGGCTAACCGGCAGCCCCCGATAGACAGATGTTGTAATAGCAGATGGCAGATTGACAAAAACGAAAATTTGCTGCAACATGTAGGCCTATTTATCCCCCTCCCCCCTTAGGCTTTTCAAAAGATTAATTAGATTCAGTTTGTTTTAGGTTGAGGGTTCAATCTCTGCGGCGAGGAGAGAGAACGAAAGTGAGCCGGAAAATAGAAGTCGCCATTCCCCACGGGGAGAAAAGTCGTTTGCGCTCGAAAAAAACAAAACAAAAACTTTAATTTCCTCAGAATGCAAAGGAAGCGACGTGATGTGAAGGTTGCGCCTCATTTGTTGCGGGCCATTTCGCCCTTCACGTGGAGACGTCCCAGAATCCAATTCTGTACGCTCGTATATTTAAAGACAAAAAAAAAAAAAAAACCACATTACAGGATTTAATCAAGGACGAAGAAAACTTGGACAGAAGCTCAACAGCTTCCCTTTTCCGATCCGTGTAAAACGTAATCTGCCAGGTTACAAAAAAACATTGAGCTCAGTAGCATCGAGCGGAAAACAACAGCAGATGGATATGGCAGCGTTTTATTTTACTACTTCTTCTACTCCTCCATGATGAAAACGTAACACACTTTCACTGAGAATCCACAGGCTACATCTCTGTCCTGCACATTGAGCTCTCGGTATTAACTCACTATCTGGTGACTGAATACTGGATCAGGCTTTTTTTTTCTTTTACAGAGAGACACTTAAATCTCGAAGCACAGTTAATCTATCAAGACGTTATAGCATGATGTGAAGCAGCCTTTTAGGAGGAGCTGATGGAGGCGCTGCACCCCATGCCACATGGGGATTCACCTTCTTGCACAGCTGGAGTGAATCAGGGAGAAGGAATTCAATGCATTTTCTCTGGACTGTGCACGTGTATGTAAGCAAACAAAACAAACAAATATTTCTAGATTTAAATTTATGTTTTCTAAGAGCTCAAAATTCTGGACGTGGGCTGGATTTACCGAACAGATCTGCGACTATGGAGGCCGGGCGGGGTAAAGAGATTAAAACTCGGCAGCAGAAAGAAAACGGAGGCTGAGGGAAACCTGATACAGAGCTTCCTCTAATCAGCCAGAGGCTCAACATTTCCTCAGGCCAACAGGATGCAGAAATCATTTAGAAATGACTCCCTATATGTTCAGGAGGAAGAAGAGAGAAGGGCCGAGGGAGACGTGAAGTGAGTGGGGGGGGGGGCAGTTAGACAACCAGGGGCATCTAAATAAACACAAACCAGATGCAGAACATGCAGAACACGTGTGTGAACATGAAACAGGAGTGTGTGTGCGTGGGGGGGGGGGGGGGGGGGGTGATGCTGCTGCACTTTTATCTCCGTCAGGGTCAGGATGACCTTGGGACGCTTTGTAACGCGCCGGAATGTGAGCAGATTCCGTTTGGTTCCTGTTTGATGGTTAGAAGTTGCTGTTTTTTAAGACCTAAATAAATCTCGTGACTAAATTAACCTGCATCAGCACTTCTTCCTCTGTATCTCCTTATTCACGCCTGGAACCAGCCAGTCGGTTTATTATAACTTTTAACGTTTAGCCTAATCATCCAGCCTTTGATATACGATTTGAGAAAATGCTTTCTGAGTGATCGCCTACAGAAATAGAGGCTGATCCTCGCTGCTGCTGCCTCCTTCCTTCTTGTGGTTCCCAACACCAGACCGGAGAAGATCCCCTCCGCTAGTCAAAGAGCGACTCGTCAGATCGACGGGGACCCGCGCCTCTAATTTCTGCCCCGTCTTGAACCACTTCTGTTTGCTTTGTTTTCTACTGAGGTTAGCTGTAAGAGCTAATAATGATGTCACTGGTAAAGTAATAGCCGCCGCAGCCGAAGACAAATCTCCCGATGAGTTCTGAGAAAAACCGCAGAGTTCCATTTCGCGGTAGTCGGAGCAAGAGGGCGTGGCGAGCGCCGTTGAGCATGTTTTCCACAAACCCGGCGATACAAGCAACCATCCAGCCCCACCCTTCACCCCTCCGGAGAGCCCCCCTGGCGGTAATGGCCCTCGAAAGTGTTTGAAATAGTTGGAGGGATGGACATGCAGGAAAAAGAATGGCAGAGCCAAATACAGCAGGAAATAAACAGACCTCGAGGAGAGACAGAGACCAGAGAGCAATTTGTTTCCCCTTGTGCGAATTACAGGCCCGAGCCAGCCACCGTCTCCAAATAGGAACCAGTTCGGTTCTGCCCAGACGCCACTCTTTGGGCAGAGCAACCCCCCCATGTCTCTGGGCTACCAGGACCGCCCGGGAATTCCTGGGTGCTCCGAATAAAACAAGGCTCGAAAAGACTTCCATAAGCGAACAAAAGCAAACGTCGCCATAATGCAATGCAGCAACGGCCCCGGGGTTGATGTTCCACACGGCATCGAGTCAGACGGCCATCATTCCGGTTTTTATTCAACCGGACAGAATCACCGTTACTCCTCAACCGCCTGTCAAGTCAAGACGCGCATGCAGGAGGGGCGATGGCAGAGAGAAGCCGTCACTGACAGACATCCTTGATCTCCATCCACCAATCATCAGTCCTGGTTCAAATTATCAGGAAAAACCAACAAAAGATTTATCCTCCAGGATGGATTGAAAAGTTCGGATGAAATACGGGGGGATCCTTACCACGTCGTCAGACGCTTAAGAGCGATTCGAGGCTCTGACGTTTATGTCTTACGTTTATGTGCATTCTTTCCCTATAGGATAATGTTGCATTGCTGTTGCCTGATTTAACGTCCTAACAATACTGAACCGATTTAGCTTTAAAAAAAACAACAACTTCCAAACAGATGGGATTTTATGGCTTACGGAAATCATAAGCTAATAATGAGGCAGGAGGCGGGGCTCACATTACCCGTTCATCCCAAAGGGAACCCACGCAAAGTCCATCAGGAATTTTCTAATCCTGTATCCGCTTGCTTGAGGTGCACGTGTTGGGGGGTCAGACAAACCGGACTGACCCCCCCCCCCCGTTAAATCCTTCACACCGCATCCCACAGGCAGTTTGGCTTTTTACGGATTTCATCTTCCGCTTTCATCGCATGAAACTCGTTCAGACCCTCGAAACCATTTCCATCACTTTAAAGTTTCGCTCTCGACTTCATATCCATCCTGCAAAGACTTCCATCTGTCCTGAAGTCATTTTCGTGAAATGTGAATGCATGGGATGGCAAATGCGACGGCGGCCTGCATCTAGAGTCTGAGGTCGAAAGCCTCACTGCAGAGAACGATTGAAGTCGTGCCCTATGAGGACTCTGTCTGCTCGGCACTTTTTCTATTATTTCATACAAGCATGATGAATAACATTGGATCGAAATGGAATATTTGCATCCATTTATAACATATATGCACATTTCATAAAGTTCTGTTTGATCAAACACATACCGGCCCCATCACGGGCGCCGATGTCTACGCCGTCACGACAGAGACAGAGTGTCCCGTGGAGAGATGAAAAAGCGATGGAGTCTCTGGTCACTGATGTCAACAAGAAAAAAACAAAACCACAGCATCAAATTAAAGATATTAAAATGGCTTCTCTTTTAACTGCATGGGTGTTTTCTCCGCATGCGGAACGGGCAGAATGTTTCGACTAAATGACTTCAACCAATCGCAGCTGCTCCCGGTTTGGGATTTCTGTGCTCCTGTGGCCACTTAGCTCATCATCTCGTCCTCTGGAAGGAGACACTTATTCAAACGGATGAATCACCAGAGGGCGTCAACTTTGAAGGAGCGCAGACGAGATGGAGGAGCGGAGAAAGGACGGCTGGAGGAAAGTGGATGTGAGGGGACAAGATGCTGAGCAGCGGCCAAGGCAGCAGGGAGGATTTCTATAGCAGGCTGCTGTTGGCAGGATTGCGTGGCTTAAGATTCCTGGCATCGCCTGCGCGTCTTTAGGGGACCGTCTTTGCGTGCTCACAATATTAAGGTGGGCCAAGACCCTCAGAATCCATCCCATATGCTCCCCCCCTCTCCTCACCCAGCGCCCTATGTCTCAGCCAAGGCGAACAATCTGTCCCAATCGTCGGTCCCTCCACTTAATCTTGCAAAAGATTCCTATTCTAAAAATGTCATCAAACATCCGTATGTAATTTTTAGAGTTATGTTGCGACCGATAAACGCCGGCGAAAGCGTCACCTCCTCAGCAGATATTAAAATATAGAGAGAAACTAAAAGTTTATCATATAAAAAATGGTCAAATCGGCGAATCACACACGCACACATCACGTCACGCACAAACACAACAAAGATATGGACGAAGATAAGCTCGAAAGGCCTCGAGAGAGAACTCGTCATCAAAGTAACCGTGGCGACATGTTTACCCATGATTAAACGCCATTACAGTGCAAACGGTCGAAGCGTTACGAAAGAAATACGCCTCGTCAGAGAAACGCCGGCGCTCTGTTCCCGCTGGGACGGCTGTTTACAGAGCGCGGCCAAGCGGGTTGTGTTTGTCTTTGGAGATGATGGAGACGTAATAGACTCCAAGGACAACAAACAGTCTCACAGCAGAGAATCCAAAAGGGGTAATGAGTAACCACAGGTCAAACATTGGGGAATACGGCCCCCGGGTGGGGTGTGGGGGGGGGCAGAGTCTGTTGTTGTTTTCCCCGCTTCGTCGGCCCCTGGCTCCAGCCTTGTGCCGTGCCATGTTGGAATACTTCCTCTGCTTTTGCATGCTTTCATCAGACTCGGAGCGGCCATTAATCACGGCGCACAATTCATCTCCATTGCCTTCGAGCCCGTCGCATCACTTGATGGACTCGGGCCACGGGTCCGTGCGTGCAGGACCTGCTGCGTGTCCCGCGGCTGCGGTCAGCCATCTGAGTATAACTCAATAATGACTCTTCTGGAAGGGGAAAAAGAAATGAACAATAACACGCACGTTTCTGGCATCATAACAAGGGCTGGATGGCCGCTTTATGACGTGTGGATATATTACACATCTAGTGCAGCTTTGTTTTAAACCCGTGTTTCATATTCTTAAACCTCAAAGGTCTTTTTTTTTTGCAAAACCTTTTTTGTCTTCACGATGCTTTTATGAATTTCAAGCTGCAAATTCATGTAACATTTTAAGCAGAAAGAAGGCAAGAGGTTAAATTGGAAGGTTACTTGAGCCACTTCGGGAATTTAAATGTTTAAAAACTGTGGACTACGCGAGAATTGCAAGCGCCTCTTGTTCCAGTCCCTGCAGAGCGGGGCCGACACGCGAACCTAAAATGCCTCTGATGCGGTGACGCACGTGTGTCTGAACAGCGTCTGCAGTCACAGAGATGATGATGTGTTATTTGGATCAGCCGCTGCGGGCTGAGTGATGATCCCTGTGAACCATAATGGCCTGCCCCCCCCCCCCCGAACAGGAGCTATAATGATCTCGGAGATCCAGATGAGACTCATCACGCTTAAAGCCTCCTGCGTGGAATCTCGCTGACACACACACACACACACAAGAGCGAGCGCAGTTAGAAGCATACGCACACGGGAACAGACGCTGAGCGAGGACTCGGACGCTGATCTTTTGCACCTGTGCAGTCGCCGTTACGTAACCGACTGCGAGACGACCGCCGGCTCCATCCCACCGTCGGTGGCGAACAGGGGTCTGCAGCGCGAGGACAGATTCTTTGGGTATTCAGTGCCCCAGCTCCAGACATCCACTGTCTGCCTGCTCATCCCCCCCCCCCGCCCCCCCACAGGATGTCACTTCATTCATCATCCGACTGCACGCCATGCAGCTCCACTTAGCGGCATTCTTCAGTTACAATCAGGCTCCCGATCCCCTGATGACTAATCCAGACGCCGGGAAGACGGACGCTCCTCAGTTGGCTCAGAGAACAGGCCTTATGTACCTTATCTCACGAGAATCGGCCGTTCCATGAAGGTAGCACATGGAGCAAACTCCTCATTCTCATCTTCATTCCATTCTCATCTCCGACTCACCTGGTCCCCGGGTCCCTCGTTAATCTTGGAATAATAAATACTATAAATCAAAGTCACCGAGACGGCCGCTGGAAAACCCAAACAAGAAGAAGATTTACAGAGAGTTTGGATGAAGTCTCACACGAGGCAGTGGAGAGGGTCTGGTTTTGAAGTCAGACACTCCCCGTTATGCTTTTCTCAGCATCGTCTTTAGCATGAAATGGGTCAGAGCGATCAGGGGAAAAGCAAACCGACAGGTTCCGACATTCCCGATCTTGAGGTTTGATTGGAGAATGATTAAAAAAAGCAACTCAAGAAGAACGTGCTGAATGTGGGGGAAAAAGAAAAGCACTCAAGGGGTCCGGATTGTGGCATCACCAAGAGGAACTGGTATGATCCCAGTCTCATGCATCCCACATGATTATTCCCGTAGAGACTGGGAAGCAGTGAAACTGCCGAGGGGGGGGGGGGGGATCTTCACCAGCGTTGGCTTTGGAAGAAAGAAATTCACATTCTAATTCCTGGAGTGGAAAGTTTGCCAAAGGGGCTGTTCTGTAATTAAGGAACTTTCCAGACGGGATTTGTACAAAAAAACAAAACTGTTATTACTATCTACTGCTTTACATTGAATAATAGTAATGACACAATGATATATTTATGTTCACAAATTCTATTAACGATACTCAGATCTGAACAAGAATCGCATCTCTATTGAAATTATGCCAAACTGAAGTGACACGACCCGATTTATTGATCTTAGAAAACATCTCCGATCATTTGGAATCGTGTTCATTATCAATAGTTTGAGGGTATCGGATAAAACAGGATATCTCACACAAGGTTTCACATATTCCACGACTTTTTTGCTTCAAATATGAGACTCTGCTACCTTTCTTCTTTGCCATAATTAGCTATTTATTTTATTTCGTCTCGTCTGGCTCTGAGACAAAATTATCTGGCTCCATTTCTGGTTGTCAAAAAAAAGAAGGAAAAAAAAAAGCGGGCAAGTGCTTTGAGAAAGCGATGCTAACCCCATGACAACCTGTAATATGATGATTTATTGCACCCGGCCACGGGTATATGGGCATATGGACGAACTCTGCTGGCCTGCCGGCGGAGTTTGTGTCAGCTCTACTTACCACATCTTTGCCATGATGAAGAAAAGATCTCATACCTTATCGATTTGCTCTTAATGGCGTGCACGTGCAAAGGGGGGGGAATGTCTGCGAGCATCCACAAGGGCGAGACAAAAATCTAAATCACTCATTCGAGGTAAAATCCCATTAAGAAATTAGGAACCCGCATTATTATATTTGGTTTCTAGGTTCTGCTGAAATGATCTCCGTGGCTCGGGGGCAGGGCAGCAGATGCAGGGGCGAGTCTGGAGAAATGGAAATAAACTAAATAAATAACTAGAATGACTCCACATAACAGACAATAACAGTTTTCCAAGGTCTGCAGAAGCTCTTTTTTTGGGTCACTTTTTTATGCTTTTCTGTGTATCTTTTACAAAAGAAAGAAAGGAAAGATCAGCCTAAGCACGGGAACCCAGTGTAGCATGCACTTCTAGGTTTACGGACTTTGAGCCCATGTTTTCCTTGGACTTATCCTGATATGACAGCATCATTTTTTTTTATTAATGCTGGGACACAGTTTTCTTTCCACCATGTGTTCCAGTAGTGTTTCTTTATAGTCTGTGTTATTAATGATATTTAATGCTACATCATTGTTTTTTACTCCAGTTCATTAATTTAGTTTGTACTTTTGCTTGGAAGAACAGTATAAATAAAGTTTGTGGCTTTGTATCCATGTGCACGTAACTGTACATATTTATGTGCACACATCCGCCATGTGACGAAGCGGATCCGACCCTGCGGTCCATCTGACCTTTTGTCTTCCTGTACAGTCGGATCCCGGAGCCAACGGTTCCCGCTCGGGCTTATCGGACTGATAAGACTCCCCCCCCACCACCCCCCGCCCCCGGGCGCCTCCTTCCAGGGAACGCTGGAGCAGTCAGGGCCCAAAGAGGACAGAGCCGCCTTCCGAGGGCTTATCTCGCCTTCACCCAGCAGTAGGAGCCGGAGCCAAGGCCAGCCAGGTGGGCACCCCTGCGAGGCATGTCGGCGGCTAGGCCAAGCACCCCCCCCCCCCCCCCGCCCCCCCCTGGGGAACTTTTCCCTTCCGTCACCGTTTTAACGTCAGAAGCATGAAGCGGATATTTGCAACATGTGGGAGGCTCGACTTCCAAAGGGC
>NC_090917.1:1809566-1867466 GCF_040956055.1 Brachionichthys hirsutus
ACCGGGTCTGTCCACGCTCTATTTAGAATAAATTCTCCAAAGCCTTCCTGTTGCTCTTGCTGCTTTTGGCGGAGATCAGGCCACCACGCTGGTTAGAGATCTGCCCACTGTGATAGAGAGACCCGGTTTAAAGCCCTGCTGCTGCTCTCCACCTTACGGATACGACCGGCTCCTCGAAAGACCGATATGATGTATCTCCCTGCTCCTGAAACCGGATCCATCCTGGACAAACCTATTAAGGAGTCTGATAAAAAAAAAAAAACCTGCTGGATTAGATTTGCGAACAAAAAGCGGGTGTAAAAGTGTTTTCTTTCACGAATTGATATCTTTCCTCCTTTATCTAAGAGGACAAATTAAGCTGCCCCCCCCCCATGGGCGTGAAACGTCTCTGACAACTGACTGATGGCAATTTAATACGGTGTACAGTGCAGAAACTTTGAGAACAATAAAACTGCAATACTGCAGCGCAGAATTTGGCGGATTCGATGCCACGAAGTCGAGCATGCACGAATCCTGCAGGGCACCGGATCAACCAAAAGCCATCTGTCCCCGTCAAACACCCACTGAGGCGCATGCAATCTGTTGCCTGCCAGTCAGGGCTGTGCAGTTATCTGTACGAGCCCAAGGCGGGGTTTGACAGCGCGAGTCGCTCTCCCTGCAGAGAGATGCCACCTTTGAACTAATTTTGCAAGTACAGCCACATCTAATTCCGCGTGGGGGGTTCTCCGGGGTTTCCTCCCACCTCCAAAAAACATGCACATTTAGGCAAAGTGATTACTCTAAATTATCCGTAGTGCCCCGAGATGTGCTGAGGTGTACCCCGCCTCTCGCCCATAAATAAGCTGGGATAAGGCTCCAGGAAATCCCGTGACCCTCAAGGCGGAAAAGCGGAAGAACATGGATGGATGGATGGATGGGTATTTAAATGAGAACAGTGCATTGTCTACCCATGAGGGGCATGTGAGAGCGAGACTCCTAAAGCCACACCACTGCTGCCTTCACCAGGGGGGGCTAACCAGCCTTACCATGGGGACCGAGGTAAGGAGACGGGGTCGACTGGGGAGGGGTAGCAGACCAGACGGCCCTGTAATCACCCAGAGAAGGAGACGACGACTGGACCACAGATTAAAGCTGAAGCGACACACGAAAGAGAGGAAGCGACTTAGACGGAAGTACGACAAGGTTTTCCTGATGACCTGTGTGTGACAGATAAGAGAAGGAGCGACCGAATGGGATAAGAACTAGGGGGGGGGGGGAGGTTGAGCCTCACAGGAAAAGAGGATGTAATGCCAATCAGAGCCTGCGCGAGGAAGCCGAGTTTCCTCTGGTGTTTATCTTAGTGCCTGGATTTAAGGTTCAGGGTCTGGGAAGAGTAAAGACTTTGAGGGGTTCATAAAAGGACAGTTTGGGGTTGGATTAGAGAGATCAAAAAGGTGCCTGCCGGTACCTTGCATAAGAATGCACAGAAAATGCAAAGTAAATTCAGCATATTTTGGATTTGTGCTTAAAAAAAGAAAAATCCATCAACTCAGCATTTGAAGGTGGAGGGTGAGCAGAATTATAAAGCAAAAGGCTTTAAAAGACAGTTAGCATGTATCACAGTATAAATACACGATCAAATACACAAAGTGACGCATCGGAAAGGGCCGGCCTGAAGGGATGAGCTTCCCATCATTACTGGAAAGATGCAACAGATGTGCTTTGGTTCAAACCCAGATGGGGGGGGGGGGGGGGGGGGCATTCCAGAGGTTTTGGGCCCGCCACACTGGAGGCCCTGTCACCAGTCTGAAGGAGGGGGAGTAGGAAGACGCTGCGGGCATCCGAGGAATGGAGCGAACGAGGAGGAACGCTGGGGAGTGAGGAGGTAGGAGGAGGCCGAGCCGTGGAGGCATTTAGAAGCAAGAAGGATTCATCAATGATCCAAATCGACTCAACCAATCAGGTGCATAGGTCCCAGTGTTTGGGTCTCGGAGTGTTGGCTGGGACAAGATGATTCCTGACACTCTGGGAGGAGGTGAGGAAGCGTGCTCTTTATAATTTGGTCCAGTCCAGTGAGCCCGTCGGACCCTGCAGGCCAATCCAGATGGCCGTCCTCCTCTCAACACATCCAGCCCGGGACAGGAAGCGGCCGCCTGCAGCCGGGATGCGATCGGTGTCAGCACCCGGGTCCTCACCACACCACTCGTCGGGCCAGCTGCCTGCCAGGAAACATCCGACCGACGTGTTCCCGCTTCACCGCACCGGTTCCGTTTGTTCTCACGGCCGCTTTGAAGGCCGACTGGCCACCAGAACCAGAACCACTTAACTGTTTATTGTCTTTTGTCCGAGCGGATGCACTGAAGGAACTCTAAATAAAGTTTCTAATTTGGTGTAGACAGGACGGCGGACGGCGTTAGAGGACGGATGGGACAAGCCAAATGGCTGGCTCAAGAGTCCAGGCGTCGGATGAGTTAAATGTTCGTCTTGAATTGAGTTGAGGATTGGAGCTGCCATGCAAGATGAGAAGAGGAAGTACTTCTTTAATTCTTAACCTTTAATGAATTGTTTATTCTCACCGACTGCGATTGAACCTAAAACCAGACTCGAGACTAGTCTGGCGTTGAAACAAAAAAACAACATTTTCTTTGGAATCAAAAATAGAAATTTGATTGTAAAACACGAGATTTTAAATGAAACGGATGAAAAAGCCTTTTAACTGAATTTTAGCCGCGGCCTTTTGTTTATTTTTCTGTATTTATTCCACAAGAATTAACACTACACTTCAAATAAATAGATGTAAACAACCCTGCCTCCAGTAAACGGGAACATAAAACAAGACTAAATCTAACAGGAACTGGAAAGAGATTAATGGAAAATGCTCTAATTGGCCCTTAAATCAAGAGGATTAGGAGCCATATGTGAGGCTCTCTAATCTCATCTGGCAGAGCCCGCGGGAGGCTCACTCTGTTAGCATGTTTTACATTAGCCGGATCAAATGCAACGTGCCGGTGCGATGCCGTTCACTCCTGGGCCCGGGACGCAGGAGGGACGCAGGAGGGACGCAGGAGGGACGCAGGAGGGACGCAGGAGGGACGCAGGAGGGACGCAGATCGTCTTTAAAGTGTCAACGCAGTCGAGATGAGGAACTGGGGTTTGTTTACTTCCACCGTTCCCGCTCGCCTTATATTACCCGCCTCCTCCGTCAAACACAACCGAGGAAGCATTTAAATATTCAACATACACACACATATTTAACAGACTGTATATTCTGCCCAGAATAAATAGAGCTCATCCTAAAGAGTTCGCCGGTGTGGAAGTCTCTATAAATATTTGAGCCCGCCTCCTCTTCCTCTGCGGGTTCTGAACTATTAAAACTTTAGCGTGGAAATTTAATGGGAAGCTAACAGGTCTGCATTGACGGATGAATGCAGATGAGGCACGACGCATTACAAAGATAATGGTATGTCCCGTTTCATTTTATCCCTCGTGCTGGAACCCGATGCATGCAAGAAGACAACTCTTACACTGCTACATGGCCAGCAAAGACACCGATTACGCCGACAGCGAAGCTGCACTTTGCCCATGCACATATGTTTTAGTTGCATGCGACCCGACCTGCGCGTCGATTGCTGCATCGTCAATCATCCCCGGCAGAAAGAAGCCAAGGATTGGATTTCTACCTCAAGACCGAGCATTTCTCTTCTTCTCACAGATAGTCGGAACACAACGAGGCTCATGATGCGAATCTGGAGGCAACGCGAAAGCCAAAAAAGCAATGAGATCATCAGCGAAGGGCAGATTAGAGTCCAGGTCCGTCTGTCAACGCGCTAATATAGCCGTAAATGTATTCCCCTTGAAGATGGGCTGCCAACTCTATAAGCTTCATGTCGTGCAATGAGGTGGAAAATCAGTTCCATGTTGAGGTTTAAAAACATTTCTGCCATTAATGGTCAAAACTTGATGACAGTCGGAGACCGCCGGATGATTCCAGTATCTGTTATGGGAAAATGGTTTTCTGATGTGGGGGGGGGGGGGGGGGGGAAGCTCATTCTCATAAAAAAAAAAAGAAGAATTATTTTTCTCGTCAGTCGCCCCGCTCGCCTGAATGTAAAGATTTTAAAGAGGAACTGTCTGAAGATTTTTTTGCATCGTCTTCTCGTTATTAATAGAAGCGATAGCATTTCAGGAGTTCACGTCAAAACCGTAACGACGCCCGTCGGGAAATTTGGAACCGCAGAAACGAATCGGATACGGATAAAAATAGAGCCAAAAAAATGCAGCTGGAGATGAAACAAGAAAAGGCGCATCAAAATAGCATTAAAGACGACGCAGTGACAATCGAGTTGGCCGTGAGAACGCTTCAAATGATGATTAAAAAAAAAAAGATATAAGCACGAGGCTCAGAACAAAACCACAAGGAAAAGTATTTCATTTAAAAACCTCTGGATGATGTGCAGGAAGTTCAATTTAAAGAATGCAGAGGAAGATGGAGCTGTGACCAAAACACATGGGCCCTTGTGTGCGAGGATTGGGGAGTCAGAGTGTGGGGGGGGGGCTCAGGTGTTTTATCCATCATGAACACTGAAAGGCAGGAAAGACGGCCGGATTTACAAGCATGACTTGATTTTTGGTCGGTATTCCGATCAGGAGCGCCGGACGCCGTCGGGGAGGCCGGACGTCTGCATTTGCTTGCTGTTAGCATTTGTCCATAGCGTCCAGCAAACCCTACATGTTAAGACGGAGGATAGCGGTCCATGAGTGATTCAGAATACGCAGCGTTTGTGAGAAGTTGTCTCTAATTCAAAGCGAAATGTTTCCTCAGCCCTGGGGAGGAAAGAAGAGACGCTTTTAAAGACATAAAAGATGTCCCTCCATGTCCATGAGCGAGTTCATACAGGACATAGTCTATGAAATTAACACAAAGGAGGAAAAAGATCTGATAGTATAGCATTCAGATGTTTCCTCAAACCCGAACCAGATTCTATTCTTTCTCCTTTGTGCTTTTTATTGTGAAAGAAACCCGCCTCCATTCCCACAGCGCCGGCGGCTGGCCGTCATTCCGAGTGGGTCGCCGCTGACCGCTGCCCATTCAGGACATTTTGACCTCACCCACCCCCTCCTATAAGACAGCGGAGGCTGACCGCAGCCTATTGTGGACGTGCCCTAACGGTCTCCAGAGAGGGACCCGACCTGGGTGGCATCCCTCTGTGATTGATGCTGACCCGACCGCGGCGGTGGCCCGACCCAAAGAGCGTGGCCCGACACAAAAGGTGCCACCCTGAGTTAGCACATCGCCACATGTCCGCCATGTCAAAAAGGTTGGTGGTGCAGCGGACAGCTCCTATTTGTGTTTTTCATCACAGCTGTGGTCGCCGTGCCAACAGCCGAGTCCCCTAAGGGCCAGATAGTGATTTATCCAGCCGGCCCCGTGGCTGTTCAACAGCTGGCTTGTTTATTTAAATCTCGATCGTCAGGTCGCGTCCAGCATCGCTTTAACTTCCCTCCTCCTCCTCACACGCATCCCCCTCGGACGACACGGCCGCGGTGTCGTAATTCACAAATAGAACGTCGATGTGCGAAGACAAGCAGAAGAAACACCCAAACGTGTTTATTTCTGGTCAACATGTCAATAAAAGCAACAAGAAAAACCTTTGAATGCAGAAGAAATGTGTTCAAATGGAAAAACTTGATGTCAAAATTTGTTTTTTATGGCTTAAAGGATTTGTATTGATTAGATATTTATCTTCCAAGCTGCTGCTGGGGTTTGAAGGTCGGAGGGCCTATGAGAAGCCCCGCCCCCCAGGCCCCTCAGGTGACAGATTTAATCTCTGATATCTGAACATTTGACCAGGCACGGGCAAATACATCACTATTGATATGAGGGCGAGGCAGGGATCTAATGATCGGCACAAGCAGATGGCGAGAGCTGCCGTCACCTGCTGCACCGGCGCTCCGTGGGTCGGATTCAGCACTTTCACCACCCCGTCCTATCCCATGCTGCATCAGCCGGAGAAAATGGAGCCTTATTTTTCAGATTGTTTCTTTTGGGGGGGGGCACACCTTGAACTATTTGATGCACACACAGCAAGATGATAATTAAAATTTTAGAGGCCCAGTGAATTTTTCTCTTTTCCCGGGAGAATCCCTGCGGCGCAAACGACTGAGGAAGAGCCGCCGTAAATGTTTTTTTTGGGGGGGGGGGGGGGGGGTAGGAATGTATTTTAACGGGGAGGGTGGGAAAGTTAGGGATATGGCAGCGGAAGATAGTGGAAACCAGAAGTCAGATAATGTGTTTACCATCTTCTCTCATGGCGCCCCCCCCCCCCCCCCCCCAACTGAGTGGCAGCTCCGTCTGGGTCAACACTGCACCATTTGACATACCAGCGGCGACAGATACGGGGGTGTCAGCTCACCTGGTTTTGGCTGTGCGGCATAGCAGAGGACAGTTGGGGGGGACAGAGCGGCTGTCCAGTATATTTATTTAGCTGTTGGGGGGGGGGGGGGGGGGGTCAGCGACAGCTTAATTTACCCTCCTGCTGCAGAGCCTGCAAGTCGGCCGGGCGACGCTGAGATGGAACGGTTTCACACTCAAAGGAGGCTGAATCTCATCCAAATCTGAGTACGCCCCCCCCCCCCACACACACACAAGCTCCACGATTCAGATGGACGGCGGTTGTCATGGCAACGCATCGATGCTCTACTGTACGACAGTCCCTCTCAAGTTCGTCATGTCCGCCACGCTGAGGTTGTGGGCTCTGACTTCCTCCAGACAGACGGGGTTAGCTGACAAAGGTGCGGCTAAGGTGCGTCCATCCTCTCTTCCGTTCCTCGTTCCGAACACCCAGGGATCTCTGCCTCATTTTAAATCATGCATGAGCGTTCTTGGGGGGGGGGCGCTGCAGAGATCCTGACCGACACTAAAAGTCTGCCTAGATTTAGAATCGTAAAATTTTCATTCTTCTTACGCCTCGCTCTCCTCTTGCTTTTACCGAGGCAATTTCTTCTCCCTGCACTTTTGCATGGTTAGCCACATTCTCTCACTCACATGCACACGTGCATGAACATCAGACATAGAGAGTGGCGCGCACAGCGACGGTAATGCACTAGCATACGCTAACAGCGGCGCAACTGGATAGCCACTTCGCTGCGTCTTGATAGGGCTACTTACTGTCTGGACACATTTGTTTATCTGCTAGAATTAGCTGTATTTTCAGCGTGGACACTCCCCCACCCCAGCGGGACTTTATGCACACACTGGGACGCGTATTTTCTCGGGTGTAGTTGTAGGATTTATTTTCACGGAACTCTTGATTTGTTATGTAGCCAAAAGTAACCAAGCTGATGAAGGCGCCTGGAGCTCAGCCCCTCGTTGCATCAGTTACTTCTCTGAATGAGAAAAAGAAACAATTGGAGCCCGGCGAGGAGTTGATAAACTTTCAATGCTAATCGACCGTCAGTCATGTCCGGTTAAGAGCCGAAGCGCCGCTGCAGCATTAGCGGCGCTCTTATCAAGATCCCCCCATTAATTGGCTGCCATGTTTGTGTCTCTGTGTCAAACTCGCCGGTATCCAAAAACCCCGAGCAGGAGTGATGGGAAGATAACCCGTCGCCACCCACCTCCGCCTCCATCACTCCACCCCCCCCCCCGCCTCACATGCTTGAGGAGGGATGTCAACCTGAAGAGAGAGCTATAACCACAGCGAGGAAAAGCACCACTCACACTAATGGACAGAATATGATAGCAGGAAGGGAAAAGGGTTTGCAGACGACCCCCCCCCCCCGACCCCCCCACCCAGACTCGCCTACACAGCTTCTCCTTTTCTCCTCCTGCCTGAAACACCTGCTTCTTTACTATCACATCCTCTTCTCAACTATCGCAGCTCTGGGGGAAAAAATGAAGAATTCCATCTTTGCTCGCTGGTTCTTCTTTTAGTATATTTTTGGCAGGGATACAGTTCATGCAAGTTAAAGTAGCGCCTCCTGACACCTATAAAAAGTCACCACCCACCCTTCTCGTTCTATCTGTCCTTCACCTGCTTTGCCCCCCCCCCCCCCCCATGGAGGGCAATCAAATGGAGGCTTTTATATCAGCTGTCTGGCCATTTGCTTTTATTGGCCACTTATTAAAAGGACATGGACTTGAGCAATACTCGAGGTTGGTCTGCTCCCCTCGCTGTCCTTTTCCCAAGTTCGTTGCTATCGCTATGTCGCTATGGCAGCTAGCTTTTATTCTTTATTTACACGATTCCCACCCAGTATGACTTCTTTGCAGTTCTGTGATCTTACAGCAGTTCCATTAAAGTTTTAGCACGCCGCTAAAAATGGGACTAGCTTTTGACATGTCGGTTGCCTCTGCTCTGCACTGGGAAGGTGCTGAAGGAAGAAGCTAGCGAGAGACGCAAAGTACTTATTTGTAGGACATTTTAAAAGAAATTATCAATTTTATTACAAGAAATAAAATGCGAGCAGGACACTATTAATACAACGTTCATAGTGAAGTCATATTGCCTATAATATCCTGCAGACTTTGCGACATGCATGAATTTTAACTCGGTTATATTCTACTACAGTCTATCTAGTTTAAGCCACACCAGTATCTGCTACCTTTACCACGAGGAGCCGGATCACATTTTCAGATTTCTTTCATGTTGCACCGACATTCTCACAACGACACCATCCGGTTCTCTGTGATGCAGACCGTATCAGAAGCATCATAATCAATGCATCATCCCCCCTCTGATTCTTTTTTTTTTGGGGGGGGGGGGGGGGGGGGTGTCTTTGAACTAGTGCGAAGACGCCAATGCCCCGAAGATAGTAAAAAAAAAAAAAAATACAAATGAACGTTTGAACCGGGCTTCAAAACCGGAGTGAATAAATTTAGTCTGGCGAACTATGCACGACTGCCACCGTTTGATCGGAGCGGTAACTAATGGAAGAGAAGGCGGGAACAAGGCTGGACTTTAATCGTTCAAATTCACAGCCAGCTATAATTCTGCTCAGAAGAAAATCTGCCTCCATGTTTCTTCAGTGCATTTTAACCAATTAGTCCATGAAAGGACGACAAAATAAATGACACTCTATTTTACGGCGTCGGAATGATGGAGGGATGCAGCGGAAAGACAGCGGACGGAAGTAAAACCCAAAGTGGCGCCATGTTTTACATGACTTGCTTTCAATCGAGACATGAACCACAGGTGGGACTCGGCCCCCGGCTAATGTGTTCGGTCCGTCCCCCTCATTGGTGCGTTGATGGCGTGCGGCCTCGGTGCGTGAGAATGTGTCGTTTGTGGAAACAACGATGAACACACACTCGGGAGTCTCTGCATGGCCCCCACATTTGTGGGAGATGATGCTCGGTGGGCAATCTCAGCCCCCCCACCCCCCGAGGCGGGGAGCAGGCTATGAATAAATGTATTGCAGTAATGTGATGACCTCATAACTGTTATTGATGTTCAAACGCTGCAGTGATGAAGCCAATTGTTGCAACAGCCAGTCACATCTGCGTCCCCGATGCCACCATGTCTTTTTGTCGACACGTCTCTAGACAAAAAAAAAAAGCCCAAATGGGGCCTCGGCTTCCACGGCAGGACCGGGAAGGCACGGCTTGCGGAGGAGGACGTTCCACCACCTCCATCACCGAGCAAACCGCCTCAAACAGCTCCTCGGCCTCGTAGGAACGCCGGGCGGCGAGGCTGGGAGGCTCCCTTCGGAGCCTGATTAGGACTTGGAGTGGGCCGTGGTGTCCAAGGAACTGCGGTGGGGGGGAGCGGGGGGGGGGGCAATGGTTTCCAGACTAAAGCGTGGTAGCGATTGACTGCAGCACTGGGAGCGTTACCATCAGAATGTGACATCACCTAAACAAAGACGAAACGACCCCCCCCCCCAAATGGCCGAGGTGGCGGTTTACAGCGATGCGTGCGGAAACCCACGCGTGCACAGACACCGCCCACATTTTCCCTCTTGTTTTCCATCCTCACTTCTTTGATACAGATGCGCACAACATGCAACCGCAAGTCAGCTCCGGCGAGGAAGAGAATAATCTTTCACACACGAAAAAAAAAAGAATCAACCATCCAAGTCCAGGCTTAAGAGATTCCCAGAAATCCCTCCGTCTGACGTGTCTGACGTCCAAAATCTAATTTCATTTTTTTTTATTTTGTTTGATATCAGACAAAACCGACGGAGTCCTGATGACAGCATGATGAGCGGCAGTAATAAACGCAGAACCTCTCTAGATCTTCCTCCCTCTGATCCGATCAAACAGAAAAACGGACGGCTGGGCGAGAGCCCTCGCCGACAGGCGATGAGATATCGTCTCATTTGTTAGAGAACGCTCGAATCATTATATAAAAGAGCCGCTCAACCACCCAAGCCGTCTCATGCTGGGGCTTAATGTTAATAAGCGTGCATTAGAGCAGACAGGCGCCGGGCTCCTCTGGAAAGGAACCAGTTATTCTTCCCAGACTCCTCCTCTTCCTCATCAGAGAGGAGATTGAAGCCATCCGTCTGTGGACATGGGATCGTCCACCTATCGTCCCATCATGATAAGGCAGTTTGCCAGATCCTAGCTCCGTGTGCATTATTGATGAGTCTCAACGGGGGACAGGCCCAGTCGTCAACACACACACACACACACACACACACACACTGCTCTGGTTTGCACTGGTTCGCAGCGATTCCTTGTTGCTAAACGCAGACTTTGACATTTCAGAAAGCCCGTCGTAACTCCGAGTCGTGGTTAAACGTCGGTAAGCGAGGATCAGCTGCACGTGCGGCACGATTGTGGAATTTCCTCTGAGTGGGTATTTAAAGGGCCGGAGACGAGCCTAAACATGATCCTCGCTCAGATAAAAGGGACGGAGACGAAGTGTAACTGAGTGATCTGAGGAAAGCAAGGCCGATAGGTTACCTTCTAGATCCCCCGCTCCCACATCATTGTTTAACCAGTCATTACCCCCCCCCCCCCCCCCCACACCGTGTAAACCAGCATAGACTTCACCTCAGGTGTGTCGTCTAATCCCCTTTTTATACACGCCGAGATAAGATTGGCTTCCTCTTGATCCCCGCGTTTCCTCTCGCTGTAACATCTCTGGGTCGGGCCTGTCGCTGCACGTCTGACATCTGTCAGGGGGGGAGACGGCATGGGAGGCCGAGGATCGGGTGGGCAGGTGGGGGGGGTGGGGGGAGTAGATGGCATGAGCCAATGAGAACAGAGACGCAAAGGACCTTCCATCCTTTTAGAAATCTTTGTGATCTAAATCTGGATCAAAGTGCAATATAAACGCACTTCCTCTGGAAACAGGTTCATATTTCGGGTCGTCGCTTCTTCTCTTTCTTTAGACTATGGGGAGTTCCACCATGACAAGCCTCCCTTTTTAAGACGGGTGCAGCTTCTTCTTTATCTGCCAGCCGCTGCCAATCCCTCTGTAGAAGTGCGAGTCTAAATTTAAAGTATGTTTTAAGCTATTTTTATTACGAACACAACATGTCCGATAGAGAGACAATGGCAGAGTGCTGTCACCAATAAATGAGGCAGCCAGCCCATTATCTGCCCAAATCTTTCTTTAAGGATTAGGACTTGGGAATGAAACCTGACCTGAGACCAGCAGCCAAAATAAATGAATAAAAGCACATGGACGTTAGCGCACGACGCAGGCTTGCATCTGAAGCCATCCTCTAAGGCCGTTTCCTTTTTATAGAGCTGCTTAATGCCGAGCTCTCAGAGGAGAGCCGGATTGACGGCTGAATATTTAATGGCGCCCCTCTTCCGTGTTCCCAGCCGGTGTGACAAGCCGGTTTGGATACCGTGCAACTGCTTTGCAGCAGCTTGAAGCTAATGTGATCAAACGCACCCCACTGCAAACCTGCTCCGCAGCGTCGAGGGATGGAAGCGGGAGAGGAGGTGGATGGCAGGGCGATGAATCGCGAGGCATCATTAGGGGGAGGGGGTGCGTGTCTAGGGCTGCCAGGTGTCTTTTTCCCATCCCAAAGACCCAAAGCTACAGCCGACAGAAACCCATAACAGCCCAGAAGGCGCCCTCGATGACAATAAGACGTCGTCTGCAAACGCCACGATTACCCCCCCCCCCCCCCCCCGTTTCTCTGCTCGTCTCCTCCGTTAATTACACAAACCATTTCCTTCAAAATGACTCGCCTGGCTGACGGCCCAGAAATCCATCATTGCTCTACCCGCATCTGTCGGATCCGTGAACAGGTTAATCGGGCCGGACGCGAGTTAATGCAGGTCACTCTTTATTCGTGCAGCAAGCTAAGCGCCTGTCGGAGGGGGGGGGGGGCACACTCCACTTCAACCTGCCAGGCTTTTTGTTTTCATCGTTCACACGCCACATCCTGTTTCGTCTTCCTCTCCGGCGTGTCTTTCAGTGCTGCAGCTGAGCAATTATCCGGCTCCAGACCTGTAAATATCGATGAGGCTCTTGCGATGAAAAGCAAGTCCCTACGTGCATCGTGGGAGGCGAGGCGGATGCTGATGGGCCTGTTTGCACGGCATCGTGTCGTGCTGTTTATTTTGTGCGCTACGTTTTCCACCACGGCTAAAATGCTCTGCGCCCGCGTTTCCATCGAGCGCCGCTTCGACCACATCCGTGTCTTTGTTTGGACACAATCAGCATCCGATGACACACATTCGGGAAGCTGCATGCATGCGATGTGACGGTTTTAATACCCCAAAACCACATTTTAAGCGAAAAATACCACAGATGCTTTTTTTTTTTCTTTTTTTTTGAAAGCAAGGGAATGTTTTTAACTCCCTTAGGATGATTTCTGTAACCGACGGGAAGGAGACACTTTACCCATCTTCTTATTTGCCACTACATCACAGCATTTAAACTCTGGGGAATTCTTGCCATGTTCCACTTATTACAGGCCGCCCCTTCCTCGGGGGGGCTGGAAAGCATGAACGGGGCGATTCACCGAGTTCAGCCAATACGAATTGGGATGGGGGAAGTTTAATTGCATTTAAAAGAATGTTTTATTCCAATCCAAGTCTGCCTCCAGTTGGTTCCACTGCAGAAAAGCTTTCAACTCATTGACTCTTCTGCATTTGAACAAGCGGCGTTCTCAGTCGCACATCGCAGCGGGGATGCTGTGTCATTTTTCTACTAGCAACCGAAAGGGTGTCAGTCAAATATAGAAAATCTACACCCCCGAGGATACAGAGAGAAACTTTTAGAAATTATTTTAACTCCGGATATCCAGATCAGGACCAAACGGTTAACTCAGGAGAGAGAAAACAGTGAAATGATGATATATTCTGCAGGTCAAAGAACGCGGAACAAATTTAAACAATTGAGCAAAACGTGACGTCCAAAGTCAAACTCCAAAATATTTTAGAGTCGGCAGGAGACGGGTCAAAAATAAAAGACAGACGGCTTTTGTCAATATTGTTGAACCATAGCAACAACTTGATTCTTAGTGGCGCAAAAGTACGAAACTGCAAACTGGAGACAAAACACGATGCCGTCATCCGTAGCACAATGTGGTATTTATTATCTTCTGGATCGCACGCTGGCATGAGGAATCCCACCTCCAAGAAGCCTCACGCGAAGCCTCGACATCCCCATCGGTGGAACGGGTCTGCGAATGCATCGCCTACCACATTTGTGAATGGGAGCCCTGTTAATACACAGAAGTGTCTCAGAGCCTTGTAAATAAACAGCCCTGGAGGTGCATCTCATTATGAACTACGAGGAAACATTGGCTGCTTTTATAGGGGGGAGGGGGGGGGCATTTCCGATAAGCAGGCAGACCCACCGCTATACCGGCAACCAAAACCTCCCACACAGATACGGGTCACCTGAAACCGCACAGACCCCACACTTCCACAACCACAGCGCCAGACTAAGCAGGAAACCAAAGCATAAAAGGATTCTCCATATTTGCAACGACTCCACAGAACGCCAGCCTGACACGCTCGTCCAGCCACGCCGCTCGCTCAATCCCAGACACCCAAAGCTGATCCAGAATCAGCAGGATCGCTTCTAGATCACCACCAACATTTAATCATCCGTTCCTGGCAACATTCCCAACATCTTCTGAAAATGACATCGAGATAAATCCGTAACCTTTTGAGTTACGTTGCGTACAGGCAAACGGACAGGTTTTAAAATTGCACTCGCAACAGCCAACCAACAAAGAGAGCCAATAAAAGCCAAGAGCAACCGGAAACATGCAACAAAACATGCTCGATTAGCTTACCTTGAGAGGAGCTCAGGTGCTCGGCTGGGAGACATGCCTCAGTGCCACACTGGTTCACTTCCGGGTCAAAGTTCACGTGTGTTCTGATGGCAGCGCTGGTGATTGAAGTCACGCCACCTAGCTGAACTGAAACGCCATTGCTAATTCAGGGGACCAGAAGAATTTAACTTATTAATTTGCACCTTTTAAAACTAGAATTCATAAATAGATAAATAAAAATTAAATAACATGTTTTCTCTTTTAAAATAAATCATGGAGGAAATAAAAGTCTGGCACAAGCAGGGTTTTTTTTTTGGTAAAATATATACTTTATTTATTTCTTCATACAAAGAAATATTACGAGTGTTCAGTCTTTAATCGGCTGGAAACATCTGTTGCGTTTTTTTTTCTTTTTCCAACTGCGTGTAAAATTAACTCTTTGATGTACATACTGCAAAATACTTGATTTACTTTTCTTTTTTTTTTGTACATACAGATTTCCTAGACTAAATACATATTATATGTGGATAAGACAAACATTTCTGAACATCTTTAGATCTCAAAACAGGTTGAATAAAACTCAACCGTAGCCGACGCAGCAGCAGGAAGTGAATCCACGAGTGCCAGTTGGGTTTATGTTCAGATATTCCCTCAGTGACACGACCCATAACTCGATGTCCGACTTTCCTTCCAGAATGGGGCGGCTTGCTGCAAGAGGTCATCATAAATGCTTTTTTTTAATATTATTAATAATCAAACATTGCACTAAGGTGAGAGAGGAGGGGCCTAATAAACCGCCGTCTCCACAGCCGTTTGGATTGGATCATTTTAGAGGCACGATATTTCCTTAAGAAACCGGGACAATCAAATCGACTCTGAACTCAAACTTGACGTGGAGACCTCAGGAACCGATTGGAGGGACTTTCACACAAGGACAGGTTGTGTACATTCAGTCCGGGGGGGGGGGGGGCTCTCATCTGGATGGTAATAATCCCTGCATTTTCAGAATGACCACCACATGGAGTATGCATAGCATCACGCGGCGCCGCAAGGCACCGCCTCCCCGTGCCCTTATTTGTAGCACCTCACCCCTCTTGCATATCGAGAATTCAAGTAGAAAGAGAGAGAGCGAGAGAGAGAAAAATAAAAATAAAAAAACAAAGCAGAGATAGTGACTCAAGCTGTGTGAAATATGAAATCCAACTAAACTTTTTTTTTTGGCAACAAATACAGAGCTGAGATCTGATGTGGAGAGACGAGACCTGTGAGGATGAGGAGGGTGGATAAGGCATAAAGAAGATCGGCCATGGACGGTGGCACGCGAGGCTTTCTCGACGCCTCCAGGGAGGCTAAACGCTGAACTCCGCCTGAGCCCGGCTCCCAGTCATCTATGGGGAACTGCAGGCCCGATCGATCTGCCGGTACACCTTTAGCATAATTAGCATAACACTAACATGAGCCTGTACGCGGACCTGGGGAGGATTTAGCCATTTGATGGATGGGCCATTAGAATAGGCAGCGGGTGTATTGTGAATGAAAGAGCGGCACACTGAGGATCAATAAGGCCTATCGATCTACCCGTTATTGAATGGGAAGGGACATCGCCGGCGTTGCTCGGTGACGGGGGGGACTGCGTCGCACCGAGCAGTGGGCGACCATCCCCGTTTAAACAGACAAAGCTACAGTTGTCCAGACTCGTCTCGCGTCGCCATCCTCACGTTGACCACGCCCTCTCCCAGTCCACCCAATGAGTGTAATTAGTCATAATTAAACACTCCCTCTCTCTCACCTGACGCTGACCTCAAACCAAACCCCGCCTCCACTGGCAGCTAAGTGAATCAATTGCTTAGAAATAAAAATAAATTATTATAAAATAGATTTCTGTACATTTTACATATATATAGCAATATCTCCACGACTTGCCATTGAATTACAGAGGGGGAGGGGGGGGAGGAACTTCTCAACAAATTAATAAAAATAATTGTCTTTTGTGATTTTCACATCAATCCCAACCGAAGTTTTGTCCCGTCATCTGGTAGAACTTCATGTTGAAGGGTCTGTAGAAGTCCCGTAGCCGCTGCACCACCTCGGGGTCAATGTTCGGATGGGTCCGCCCTTTGGTTTTGCCCAGGCAGTGAGGCTTGCTGCTGCCCTCTGCCTTCTTGAGGCACGGGAAACCCTTAGTTTGGTTTAAGTAAAAGTGTTTGTCCGTTATGATCCTCTTGAGCCCGAGGAAGTCCTGCACCCGGCCCAGCTCCCCGGCCGGATCGCTGATCAGGCGCTCGCCGCTCACGAACAGGATCTGGCCCATGGGGAAGTACTGCAGCCAGTTGTCCAGGTGCTTGGCGTAGATGCCGATCTGGATGGCGCTCCACGAGGTGTCGATGAGCCCCGTAGTCCTGTTTTTGAAGGTGAGGCTCTCGAAGGAGGGGATGTCGGGCTTCTTAGACAGCGTCTGGGTGTAATCTGAGATCGCCCTGGTAACGGGATCCCTCACTACCATGATCAGCTTGGTGTCCCGGGACATGGCGGAGATCCGGGCCGGAGCCTCTCTGGTCACAAAGTAGCTGGGGGTTTTCTCCATGGTGATCTGGCCCTCCAGCGTCTTGGGCATCAAGTCCCTGCAGGAAAGAAGAAAAAAAGAAAAGTGCACAAAGGAATGAGGTTAGGAGAAGGGTAAGGTGCAGCAAAGACTTGAATAATGCAATCAAGTTGATGGACTGTCCTCCATTCTGTAATCAATTACTCACGGAGACTGTTTAGCCTTATTACAGTGCTTGAAAACCTATTAGTGTAGGCAGCTCTCCAACATCAACATGTTCACTCACTCATAAGATATTTCACTACCGACAGAAAAGAGAGAACTCTTATTTACTGAACAATCAAGCATTGGGAAACATTTACGGGAATTTCTAAACACGACTGACCCCGAATTTATCCTTATTACGGATTTGGAGCTGGGTTTTTCCCACATTTGGCGTGGAATTTTCAAACTTCAGCCGCTTTTCTTTGCAGCTTCTAAGTTACCCCGGAAAAAAATTCTGATTAGATTTACGATGCAGTTTATTTTTAAATATAAATTAGCTCATTCTATTAGCTGGTTTGTCTTCCCTGAGCTGCTCTTTTCTTAATCCTCTCCTGCTGGGTGCGATGTTCCAAAGAGGTCATTGTTAATCAAAAAATAATCCTCGATCTTTATACCATCAAAGGGTGGAAAAGAAAAAAAGCGCACAGCTTGCCTAATACCAGGATGCCCCGCCCCTCTTCCTAGCCACAAACACAATTAAATACATGGAAGAAAAAAAACTAAAACATGCCACGACACTGAAAGATGATGAGGCTTGTTTCAGAAAGTGAATCTGTTTGACGGGAGCGGGTTCACGTGAGAACTGAAAGAAACGGGAATCCACTTTGCTTTCTCACCATTTGGTTTCAGACTCCTGTTAGTCCATTTCACATTCACCTTTATTGCTAAGGCTGGAACAGATGCAGTATTATTATACACGCAGGAAGTATTTACACACTGAAAAGGGTAAAATATGTCAAAACAACAATATCGGTCCTGCCTCCCGCTTCCTCAGAGGTCTCAGAGAGTCCGTTCCTTCCCCAGAGCTTCGGCTGCTCCTCTAAACCATCACTCTAAAAGCTGGAATCGCGCTCGTGTCCATCTACTTTCATGGATAATTCATGTAACACCGGCTCTCCATCAGTGCACTCCATGTACGCGCAAGAGTTAGGAAAAATTGTACGGAAAGGGAAAATTCCCAGGGTAATGTCAGGTAAGCAATAAAATCTCTCATGGAAATGGTGTTGGCAGATTTGTGTAATCCAAACGCACTGCCAGCGATCTAATTATGATAACGTCGCCTTGATTGCTGACGCATTATCGGGTTGAATGGAGTCTGGGCTTGAGCTTATTAATAGGGTGCTGAAATCCAAACACGCAGCGCATGTGGTTTTTTAATGCAAGAGCATGTCAGATCGTTCCTCCAGCAAAACATTGGAGATATGCAAATGTGAGATTATCAGCACCTGCACATCCGTAAAAGTGTTTATGCTGCACCTCCCGGATGTCTGCAGAGAACACGAACCGTGCAGCGTTCGACTTTAATGACTCGCCGTTTGTCGTTTTCTGGATCTGCCCCGTGGAGCTTTTTCTTTTTTTTTTGCTATTCTTTGCGCCAACATACAAAAAAAAAGAGTCTGGAGTCAACCCAGAAGAGATCTAATCCGATTTCAAACCGACAATGCATGCAGTGTAGGGAGGAGACCCGAGTTACAATGTGCACGGTGATAGATTATGCTGATCCGAGCTCAGGGAATCCTTTTATTTTATTTTTTTGGTAAATCAAGTGTTGGGGGTTGGAAGAGCGTAAAACAAGGAGATGGTTGGATAGCGAGGGAGAAAGAACGGTCAAATCCACAAGAGGAGAGCCCCCCCCCCGGCCCAATAAAAAATCTCCACCTTTGACTTTGCCCACTCTTTGCTAAAGAGGACAGAAAGGGGAAAGAGAGGAGGGGAATTTTAGTGGGACGAGTAGCTCTTGGAGAAACAATGCCTATTATGCTCTTTTTTGATTTATGAGGTGCCGCTTTCAAAGATTCCGTCAGCAAACGGGCAATTCTGTGACACCGTGGCTCCTCTTTTTCCCTGCTGGCCTTTGAAAGTAAGCCATTGTCCTTGAGCAGAGGGGTGAGCGGGGCAACGGTCAGGGCAGGAGGGCAGGGTGGGGGGGTTGAGGGAGGGAGGGGATGCTTATCGGAGGCCGAGTGGAGCACTTCGCCGTCCATCTTTGCCTCGAGTGGGAGAAGCCTTTGGAGAGCTCTTAAGTGCGCCATGATTGCCCTGCAAACATCATCCTGCTCCCCCCCCCCATCAGATACCACGGACTCCACCGCCCTTCCAATATGGCAGCCAAAGATGCGTTAAAACAAACTGTGATCGACCAACTTGACATCAAAGATCCGAACGGAATATTTTTTCCATGCTTGCCTCGACTTTCACACGATGTACCCCCCCCCCCCCCTCCATCAAATATATTTCCAAGGCATGCCAAAGCGATAAGACACAAAGCAGAAGCCCTCGTCACATGACAGCATCAAATGGTGTGTGTGGGGGGGGGGCGGGGGACTGGCCCTTTTGGCCTCTGTTTTAAAGAGCTCTCATCCCAGCGGCGATAAATGGCAGGCAGGAAGATGGTTATTTCTGGATGATGCTTCTGCCGCCCTCCCGTCATGTCTGATTTGATGATAACCGGCTGCCTCCGAGTCGTCTGCCGCAGCGTCCCTGACAAAATGACTAGTTTGCCCGTAGACAAAAGGAAAACAAAGCGATTGGGAGTGCCGTTTGTCAATTTTCTCTTTGATACAAAAGCTTCTCAATTGTCTCACACGTCTGGACCTGAAAGCATTTGAATCTCAAATTCGGGTTTGTTTATTTGAATATAGACAAATGGGTGTGTTTTGTCATCCCAAGCAAAGTGAATCTAAAGATGTCTGGTTTCTATGGCGTGAGAGTTAAATCTGCCCGTGGGAGGCAACACCACGCAAAAACAACAACATGCACCGAAGGGGCTCCGAGGAGAAGCCGAATTAACCAAGATAGGAAACTCAAACGCGTCAAATAGGCGTGGACTTTCGCCCACAGCCTCGCTGCACTCGACTTTAAACCACGCCACAGTCTCCACTCTTTAGCCCCCCCCCCCCCCTTTTCCATTGATCCCTCAAGGTTCCCTCGGCCCCTGACCGTCAAGGCCTTGAGCTCCAACAGCAAAGCGACACTTCACAAGTGGGAAGGAAATGACGGACGGCACGCTGAAAGGCTCCCTTTCTTTTTCCAAGTGCCACTTGTCCGAGCACTTCACGTGCAAACGCGGGTGATGTGCAAGCATTTTCAGAAAACACAAAGACAGATCTTTATTCCCTCATTTGGAGGATAAGGATCTCGAGCGCCGCTGGGTTCGTTCACGGGCCGGATGAGTCCCACGTTTAATCTCTCCGAGCCTGCTGGACTTGCAAGCGTTAAGAGTATAGCGTGTGAATGCTAACAAAACGCATTTATCTTAAGGGGCAATGCTTGAATCCTGTGCTGGAGAAATCCCTTTTGGTAGTCTTGAATGACGACGATGATGATGATGATGGCGTGCTGAGCTTTAGATGGTTTCCTGCAAGACTTCCTGGTGGAGTCGCCGGTGAGTTTAAGTGGCCGTTGCCATCAGTTCCACTCGCTTTAATAGAACTGAAGAGAGCAGCCACACATGTCAAGACGCACACGCTATGGCTACAACAAGGGGGGGGGGGGGGGGGCAGAATCTTTTCAAAGCGCACACAGAAGCCGGGCATTTTGAAATATTCCCCAGTGTCTCTGGAGTCTGACATTATATTTCACCACAGAGCACATGGCTTGGGTTGTAAATTAAAAGTAGAGCGGAGGGATGTTTTATGGCGCGGTCGGCCGGGGGGGCCACGCCGACGCACAGAGAAGAGCAACGGCTGCCGTCACGCATCCATCTGGTGTTAGCATGCGGCCACTTAGAGCCTTTCGACAGTCCACTTCCTGCAGGAAAAGCACCAGGGATCCACGCCAACGACGGAGAACTTGCAGGTTTATGCGTCCTACGTGTGTCGGGTACGACAAAGGACGCGGACCTTTGCACCTTCCGTTGAGAACGCCTCGACATTTCCCTCGCCCATTCGGAACCCGACACCTGAACTCACCCATTGGTTCACGAGTTCTAAGTTCACCAGCCTCACCGATCAGATCGGAGGTTTTGAATTAACAGGCTTCATTGAATAATGGCGTCACTGGAAACTAACGGTGGCGAGCGGACGCCCTCCAAATCAACATCTGCAAAAAGGATTAGCGACGCAGGCCTGCCTCGTGTCACGTCCCCCGGCCTTTCATTGGGCAGTCCGAAAGCTAAATTCCCCAACACAGATTACTGGGAAGTGCTGATGATGTCATGGAGCAATGCCAAATTAATTTCTGCTATATCTGATTCGGCTATAAACGGTCCTTCTTACCTCACCAGTAATCTTATGGGCAGGAATCCACTTGGTGTTTTTCTGGCTGGTGGTATTTGTTCAAATTATTTCCAGGCACAAAATCCCTGTGCTTTCTCTTGATCCTGCTGTAAAGCCAGGTCCTAATTTACTCAGAAAGGCTGACATTTAAGTCACGTTTCCACCCCAGGATCGACTCAACTCGACGCCAACTCACCTTTTTGGTTTGTTTTTTTGCTTTTCCATTAGGTATAAAGTACCAGGCACCTGGTTCTACAACCCTGTTGCTGCCCAAAGAAGGATGCACGAGTTCTGTGGAATATCCTGCACAAGACAAATCAAACAACCAAGTGACTTCATCACTATAATGAGCAGCTACACTGTGGAATTACTGTCCCCTCAAAATACCTCCAGAAAGTCCCTACCTTAGGCTGAGTTACAGAACCTGTCTTTAATCAAAGCAAAGACTCGTCATTATCTTGCTGAAATGGAACATCTATAGTAGCAAGAGGAAGGAGGGAAGGGGGGGGGGGGGGGGGTCGGAAGAAGAGGGGTGATAGGCAACAACTGCGCCAGAGGCGTTCAGGTCAAAGTGGAATGAAGCAGCCTCCGTTTTAAGCCTTTCCAGAACAACAGGGCAATGTCCAAACTGATAAAGACCATGATCCTCCTCTTCCTCCTCCTCGCTCCGTGACACCCGAACTCTGCACTGGAGTCCAAATCCGGTTGATAAATGAAACTCCCAGACCCTTAGCTCCGTCAGGAAGCGTCTCTATGTCAGAGCGGCCTGGGAATCCACTGACCCTCGCCGTAAACAAAGCTGCTGCGAGCCCGACCGGCGCAACCCGTCCATCCATCATGTTTCGCTGGAGACGGGGGGGGGGGGGGGGGGGGGTCGAGCGTCGCCAGGCTCCAAGCGTGTTTTTCCTAGCATCTTGCGCAGTGCGTGTGTTTATAAAAGCGTGTAGGAGAAGGAGCACGCAAAAGGGAGGAGGAGATAAAAAAAGGAGGATGGACGGCGACTTGGGCCTCGCGGTTGCTTCGCATCCGAGCTGCGTCTGATATCCACCCCGGCGGAGATCAGACGGAGGACGAGACATTCTGCTCTTATGACATCGTGGCCGCTTTGTGATGGGCAGAGCGCAAACTATTCAATTCAATATCCAAATATAATTTTTCCGACTCAGAAAATCTGTCTTTAAGTAGCCTCATTGCTAGCTGGTACTTTTTTGGAAAAGAACGCAGGGATGGGGGGGGGGGGGGCCTTGAGGGTTTTTCGTGTGTCAATAGCCCCCGCAGTGAAGCAAAGAAGCCCAACCATGTGGTATAAATAAACGAGGAGTCGGCGAAAGGAGTGGTGGAGCGTCGGAACGCCTCCTCCTTTCCTCTCAACAACGTGAAAACAAGTGTTGAAGTATTTCGTCAGGTTTCCCCTCAAAAAGCAGATTTTATTTTTCTTGTTTCAAAAGGACGCCCTCATTCAGGAAACACCCGTCTCACTGCTGACGTCGCCCGGGTCGTAGCGGCGGCGGAGGCGACGACAACAAACCCAGACCGGTCCTCATCACACAGCCATTAAAACCAGCACCTGGAAATGCTGCCCGGCTCCTTTAGCGCTAGTAATCGTCATTCTTAATCGTTGTGTTTGTTCGGGGTGTTTGCTGAAGGTGTTAGCCCAGAGCTAGCTGCACATTCCACCGCTCTGTCAGCATCAAGGTGCGACTGACTGACAGCGTGGACGAATTAAACCCACGAACCATGAAAGGATAAAAAAAAAACAATCACACAACAGCAGGGCAAACAATGAAAGGTTTCAGGCCTAGACTTGTGCGTGTGTGTGTGTGTGTGTGTGTGTTTTGCTTGGTGTGCAGGCAGCGTCAGCCATTCTTGCTGATTTCCTGACACTTGACATGCACCACAAGCACATGACTCCTTGATCTATCTCCAGCAAAGATGAATAAAAGATGAAACAGACTGGAGACGAACATGTATGCCCCCCGCGCCCCCATTCCCTGGATGCACGCACACACACACACACACACGCACGCACACACAAAAGCTACTTTGCATCCTGTTTGAATTGCCTGTCATCCGTAACGGCCTGCTCACCTATTCTGAAGACATGAAGTATAAAGTGTGTGTGTGTGCGTGCGCGCGTGTGTGTTAGACAGAGGGGGTTTCCTCCCCACTCTATGTCACTCAGGGGGTAGGACACCTTCCCCCCCCCCCCCCGGTGCGTTTTTTCCATGTAGCTTCCATTGCTAACGCTGCAGCTGTTGCGAGCTAATGGTTTACAAACCTCCTGAAGGCGCCGCACCTCCTCAGCCAACGTATAATTAGCAACATCGCTAAAGGATAGCGCCGGGCTAATCCTGCTCCTTTCAGAGGGGGAAACGGTGGCAGCAGAGATGCTCAGACAGCCCCAGAGCTTTCTTTGGACTCGGGCCGAGACGACGTCTTGTGCGATGCCTCTAAATGCCCCGCAGACGGGGTAATTACGGCCGACAACAGGTACTGCTTCACCCGTTTCTGCCAAACGTAGACACATTTCAGGATTCTGTTATTCCAGGTGTCTGTGTAAAACCTTTTTTTTTTTTGCGGGGGGGGGGGGGGCTGTGATGTCATCGTACTTCCCACTTTGCCACCATCCTGACCCAGATTTTCATAAATGCAGTAATTTATGACAAACCAATTTGTTCATGCTTGCCCTGCATTGATGACCAAGTTGAATTGAGGTTCAAATTATCATCATCATCATCATCACAACTCCAGTGTACAGAGGAATAATATCAAAGATCTATACGGGGATAAATCAGAATTTAAATGTTCAGTGGCATTTAAATCGACATATCCTGCTTGTAATTCACAGTCCGGGCAGGAAAGTGACGGTTTTGATGGCTGGGCGACGTTTCCAGAGCTGCATTCTGAACGCGCCGAAGGAAAAAAACAACTCGCGGTGGAAAATAATTGGAAGCGAGTTTGAGTTTGGCAAACTCGACTCGGGTTCTCCCCGGCTCTCACGGGCCCGGCAGCTCTGGGATCACATCTAAACGGAGAGAGTGACTGGTGTCGAGCATCCGCGGAGCGGGGGGGCGGGGGGACACACAACGCGGGGCGTCTAATGAGCTCTGCTCTTTTGCTGCCAGGCTGATGGAAACCTCCGGAGAGCTCCGTCGCTCCATCTCTCCCAGCGGCAAAGCGCTCACTCCAGAACCCTAATGGCCACCTCTGGGACTTGATACCAGGGACAAGTGCACCTTCGCAGGTCGACTGTCATCACTTTCTCCTCTTCCTCCACCCTCTCCTCAACTGCATTTTCTTTGCAAAACTGCGTGGAGTCCTCCCCCCCCCCCTTCTTGCCGATCTCTAATAAGAAAAACCGCAGAGTATTAAAACATTTGGAGTGTTTGTTTCCTCCAAGCTTCCTGAAGAATCATTTAAAGGCCCTGAAAGGTGCTTACTTAGCAGAAATCTACATCGTCTCCGCCGGGAGGATGTCTGGTTCTGTTCCGTTTAACAACATCCAAATTATCACCTTGTTAAAAAAAAAAGGGGGCGACGACTCTCACGTCCATTTTCTTCTTCCTTCCTTCCTTCCTTCCTTCCTAATTGCTGTTATTTCGGGGTAACGTCATGGCGGTTGGCTTCCAATCGCACGAAAGACACGCTGCACTGTGGCGTGAATGAGCACAAACAATCGCACACTTTTTGTCTGTTTTGCACTGATGAAAAAATGAATGTTTGACATCGAGTTCCTGTCAGGCGCTGTTGTCCTTTTATACTCAGCTCCAGCAGGAGGTTCCTGTCTGAGGCGGCCATATTGTCCTACACACGGCTGGGTTAGCGCTCGCTGGACACTAGCTGGAGGGTGGAGGCAGGCCACCGTGGTGAACCCCCCCCCCCCCCTCTCCACAGGTTTCCCCTTTCACAATTACCCGCTTGTAATTTGGGGGTGAAAGCTGCCTTTTCTCTCCCCCCCCCTCTCCACCCCGCCACCTCCTGGGTCTTTCTCCATGAGCCGTGCCAGCTTAAGCAGTGGGAAGACAAACCAAAAAGGCCTCTCCGGGAGACAGCCGCTCATGGTCGGGCGGCGCCTGCAGAAGGCCTCGCTGGGGATTGGACGAGCCAAGCGTGACACGCGATGCTATTCTTGCACGCCACCGGTGCAAGAACGCAGCTGGGGAACGGTGAAAAGCTGGGGATTTGAGCAAGAAAGTAGGAGGCGCTGATGGGAAATCCCGTCGACTCTTTTGGGAAGTCAACGTGAATGTTTAGCCAACACAGACACGGTGTCAATCTTTCTTTTTTTTTTACGTTGGCCACTGCTGCTGAAAATTCGAGGCGAGGATGTGAACCTGCTGTCGGCTGTCGGGCCGGTTGGCCGAGCGCTCATCCCAGAGGAGCCGCGGAGTTCCGGGAATCGGGACACAATGGAGAGCGCCAACGTATCTAATCATCCGAGTGCGGAGAAAGCCACTTAAAGCGTCAGCGCTCGCCGGTTCTGTCAAATACAGAACGTCTTAAAACAGCGCAAGAACTCGGGCTCCTTTACGCGACCCCTTTTCCTCGAACGCCGAGCCGTCAGGCTATAAAATCCCCCCCGAGGGGTTTGTAGGATCCACGAGCTGCAGATGGTCAAGCAAACAGACCCGGTCAGCAAACAGACGTGGGACTGACCCCAGTCAAAAGCCCTTAACCCATCGCGGCACATTACCTCCAATCAGCCCTGACCAATCAATACCGGCCGTCCCAGAGGACGTTTGTGTGCCCGGTCTCAGTGTTTCCTCGTTCTTCTTTGACTTGAAAATTATTTGTGGCTTCACAGCTGAGCGTGTCAAAGTCATATTAACGTCTTTCTATACCAACTGGACTGGGGGGGGGGGGGGCATTGAGACGACGGGAGGAGGGCGTGGGGGCGGCGGCGACAGAGGGTGGACGGGTCACCGACACATGGAAACATGAGGAGCATCCATGTAGCGAGCAGATAAAAAGGGGCGTGCGCCCAACCGGAACCCGTCCCAGAAATGGCCAGGAGCTGCAGTCTGACCCAGATAACACCTTTCAACCAACGCAGACTTCCGTGGAACAAAGGAACACCCCCCCCCCCAACCCCTTTGTTCAACAAAGCCTCACTTGTGAAACCGGGAGCCGCTTTTACCGATGCTGCTCCGGAGCGTTTTATCACAGCCGTGATGCAAAAGGTTGCCCAAAGAGACATCCTGCCCGGGAACGGCGCCGATTCAATCCTACCAGTCCCTCGACGGTGACTGAAGCCCCGACCTTTGATCCTAAACCACATCAGGCAGGAGCCGAAGATCTCCTATAGTTCCGTGTGTTGCATTTGAAAAGAACAGAGCTGCAACCTGATGCGACACATGCCCGTACGGCCAGGAACTACACAAGTAGAGTCTCTCCAACATGTTGGGAGCCGCTACGAGGGCGGGGCAACCCGGCGTCGACACTGCCGGGCCCCGACAGTGAGCTCCAACCAGAGCCCGAGACACGGGGAAGCGAAACCACAGTACGGCAATTACATATCAAAGCCCCTTCATAGGCAATGGGGCTAAAGGGAATACAACGAGAACGACGTGCACCACGGCAAGACGAAGGCCGCAGTCAACAAGAGTTAGGAGTAAATAAAAAGGTCTCCTCCAGGGCGGAGCGAGTCCACTCAGAATCCCTGCCTGTTTGAAGAGGCGTCAACCATCCAAAGAAAACCGCAACTGCAAAAACGTCATTTTAATTTCAATCTTCCTGTTTTGGGTTTTCCACAACCGCCTGACTTTGTGTCTGGTTTTTCCTGCGCGCTTTTGTTTGTCTCTTATTCTTCTTTGCTACTTTGGACTTATTAAATTGCTTTTAAAGCCACAAATTAGAGAAGAAGAAAAAACACACACGCACAATTTAAGTTCTTGCTTCACCGTGACCCCGGTTTGCATGGGCTAATAAGCTTCTCAGGAAATAACTCCCTTCAATTTGACGTTTATGCCTGTGCTGGAGATAAGCTTTTTTTTTTTTTTTTTTACTTCGCTATCAGATAAGGCTGGACAACTTTCACCGAACCGCTGAACAGATGCAAGTAGAAAATGTGACATAATGAACCATGCTGTTCACATTCAGCATGACACACACATTCACCCGAGCGCTGTGTGTGTGCGTGTGTGTGTTCCTTCGGGCCGGTTCATGCATGACCTCACTGAGAAAATGGCCTACCTCCTAATACAAGGACCCCCCCTCGGTCAAAAGGATGAATCATGTGTTTGTCTTTGGAACAAATAGAAACTGTCAAAGTACATCAGAAATCCACAATGGGACAAGTTATCGCCACCTCCATTCATCCCGTAATCTCTCTCTCCGAGCTATCTGTGCTCCGAACGGAAAACTCTGGAGGGCCGGCAGTGCAGGAAGCATGCTTTCATTTCTTGGTGCATCCTCACTGAAGAAATAAAGTCACTCAAACTTTTTTTTCTCCTCTCTCTCTCTCTCTCTCTATACCAGCTGCTTCACTCCATGGGAGAACATTTCTTTCTGTTGCTCTTCCATGAAACAACGTTAAGACAGATTTCACCGAGTTAAAGCCATTTGTGTGGCACAAACTCGACTGTTTAGATATCCCATTCCTCTTGCAGCATAAAATGCCTCATGTCACTCAAAAAAAAAAGAAAAACAGGGAGCTGAGCACATGGTTACTTTTTTTTGGCGAATGCAGAAGCGAAAATGTGATTAAAATGAAATTTAGCTCCAGACAATATGCTTTCATTTTATTCCAGCAGAAAAACCTTCTTGAAAAGTATTAGATTTCATGGCTTGAAAACTGTAGCAGACGGCACTTTTACACAATTCCCCATCCAGAAGAGGAAGAAATACTGCATGGAGACAGGAGGTGGGTGAAATAACAGCCTCCTTCCAAACCGAATTACCTGCTGTAAATCTGCTTCCGAAGACGTAAGCGCTTGAAAAAAAAACAAGTGACGTCATCTTAATTTTGAATGACGTCAGGAGTTGGTCGCTGATTTCTTTATTTTATTATAACGAACGGGTTTCATTCACCTCAGTGAAGAATCACGCATCATCATTACGATCACATCTCATCCAAACGAAGCTCCGTAAAAAGACAGAAATAATCGAGCCCTGCGTGAATTTCAAGTGGAGTTCCAATAGCTAATCAATAAATCATTGTTTGAATAAAGGTTAGAACTCCAACATTTACGTTATTACAACAGAATTAGATTTTATTTTTATTTTTTTAACTTGGAAGCTTCGAAAAACTAACTCCCTTTCGATTTAACGACGCGCCGAGAGGCTTTTACGCACAGTCACTAAACTCGTTAATCCCTAAATTTACTTTGTGGTAGTAAATTATAAGGATAATGTTAGTTTGACGACCTGTAAGGACGTGAAATGGTTTTGTTCCATGAAGGGTCCTCACTTTGTGCTCCAATTTTGGAGTCTTTAAGCCACAGAAAGACACAAACCCAGCCGGATCCTCTGCAAAGCTTCTTAGAAGCGCAACTAACAGATTAAATAGTCCAAGAGCCAGAAATACCAAAGAAATCGACGTTTTTTTCCCCTTTAAAATCCAAAATTGAATTCTTATAATAACATTTGATCACATTGAAAGGCAACAGAGTTCATTCTCATTAAAACGCAGACAAGACAACGCGTCTAAAACGCGTTCACCCAAACGCAACAAGAGAACTGGAAACAACCGAACCGACACAAAAACTGCTCCAAACATTTCATCCATAATTTATAGAAACACATTAGAAGCGCAACAAAACAACTCATTGCGCGTTTTATTGGGACAGAACAGCGCGAGGTGAAGCTGCAGTGTTGCTCCGCGTCCAACAGAGATCACTGCACGTCGCAGAAACAGGCCGGGCGGACTGGGGTCAACCTTTAAAAGAGAATCATGGAGCGGAGGGCGAATTTATTTAACCAAGCAGGCATGATAGAAATAACTCAACATCCCTAAAGAACAATACTTTCATTTAAAACGGGATCATGTGTGATTTTCCACGTGCGTAAAAGGACGCGAAGGTCGCAGCCAACGTTTCTCTGTTTGGAATAAACTCTGAAGTTAGGATAATTATTCTGAGGTACTTTATTCTATTATTATGATTATTCTAATATTAGAGGCCCTAATTATTCCTCCTGTAAATCCGACTGAGATTATTCTGGCTGTGTTCTTGCAGCTGGATGAATAAATAAAAACGGTTCAAACTGCCAAACACCGGAATGAGTTTTGGCTCAACCAGTTTTCCCTATAAATCCATGTTACGGCGTAATAAAGTCGAGCTAAACTAACCCAAGCGCGCAGGTGCTTTTGTTTTCCAGACCCCGTTCAATCATCAGCTCATCAGAAAGCAGGCGCCATGAGGAGAACCGGATTTACCTGTACCACTCCAGCCCGTTCTCGTAGTTGCGGTCGAAGAAGTGCGGCTCCGCTCCCACGGCTCTGATGTCGGGATGAACCCGGAGGAACTCCAGCAGAGCCCGGGTCCCTCCTTTCTTCACCCCGATGATGATCGCCTGGGGAAGCTTCTTGCTCCCGGAGCCGTTGGAGAAGCTGGACATGGCGCTCGGCTCCGGCGCGCCGCGCTGCCCGCCCCGCGTCCCGCCCCGCATCCCGTCCCAGTCCTCCGCTCTCTCCGTCTCCAGCCCGTTATTGAGCAGGTCCCTGGACGCGGCGATCCTGATGGACGGCTCGTCGTAGTCGCTGTCTACATCCTCCCACGGCTCCGGTTTGGCCATCAGCCGGGACACCAGGTCCGTCCTGCTGCCCACCGCCGAACCGAGCTCCTTGCCCCGGTAACTGTCCGCCACCAGACTTGGCATGGTGGCGCAGTAGCCCAGGCAGGAGTGCAGCACGTATACCCAGATTAAAAACATGATGCTGAGCAGGATGAGCTTCTTCTTCACGGGGCTCGACCAGAGCGCATGCAGGCTGTGACAAAGCGGGCTATATTCCATAAGCCTTTCGGTTAGAAATCACATCCCAGCGGCGCATGTTGCCTAAACGAACTCAGTCCCGGCGGCACCTCGGAAGATCCGCGCACAATTACGCACGAAAACGAAATAATAAATAAAACATTAAAAAAAGAAAGAAACTAAGCTAAATATAACCGAATATGTGGATGTATCCGGGAATGAGGACGCATGGAGGAACTGCGGCGGATGAAGCTGCGAGAGGCGCGCCGTGGAGGCGCTCCGCGTTCATCACGGGCTTGTTCAAACCGCTGGCGGAGCCGGGAGACCTTTATACCGGAGACGCGGCAGAGCGACAGCGGCGGGAGCCAATGGCTTCACGGGAAACAAACAAGGCAGAAATCAAAGGACCAATCACGAGGAAGGCGCGGGCGTGGGAGCCTCGGCGCGTACAGCGAGCGCGCAACCCCGCTGAGAGTTTGGGAAAACTTTCTCGTTGCGCACAGGAGCCAATTAACGCGTGTTTTTCCTGTCGCCTTCAGACAAAATGTCTTAAATGCGAGCTGGAAATGTTTCCGGACAGTTTATTCTGTTATTACATTCCATAAAGCAGAATGAAAGCGTTTAGGAAAATAGAAACGGCGCGCATTAATCGGCCTGATGGAGCGAACAGGCTTTATTAGATAGTCGGTAACGCAGCGGTAGCCAGTGCTGACGTCACGTTGTTAGGATTATGAATTTAAAGAAATTAAAATAGAGCTTCAAAGAAAAAAAAGTTTTGTTTCAATCAGCAGCCCGAATGAACAAATAATTACTGATAATTGCTTTTAATGCACGTGCATGGCAATTCTTCATAAAAAAATACGCAGATAATTGCAAATGATTGTGATTATTATTAACGCATACAGGCTAATTCAATTACATTTAATCATGTAAATTTTATTCGTTTTAAAATTTGTAGCTTTTCTTCCTAAAATATTTCAAGAAAGAAATTTGTTTTGTTCTCAGCCTGACGTCACAAAAAGCCTATACTCACTCTGAGTATAGGCTTACTTTCTATAGATGAAAAAAACAAAAAATAATTCATTCTAAACAGATCCGACAGACAGTAAGTTACAGAAAGAACAGAAGGAAAGCAACGTCGGGTTATATTCTTTAGTTTTGTTTGTTTATTCTTAAAATATTTACGGTATATTCAGTTAAAAGATTAATGAAGTAAAGTTGACCTATAATTATAACCGATGTGTCCAAACTGATCGGATTTAAACGCATCGGATTAAACTTTATTTTGACGCTTTTGTGCGGCCTGAAGTTCTTGACACACGCACGTCAAAGTCGCGCAGAGTTTTTATAAAGTTTAAATGGAAAAATCACGCAGCCGTGTGAAAACGCCCAATTCTAAAAACTGCATTTTATTCGTTCCCCCTTAACGGTTAATCGCCCCGAATCAAACCCGTTTTTATACCCCACTACTCTCAAAGGGCCCCGGATAGTCCCCCCCCCCCCCTGCTCGTCTGGTTTCAGTCTAAATATTGCTTTAGGATCGCTGCTTCTTTCTCACTCGTGATTTGCAACGACTAACCTTCTGAAGAGAGGCCAAAGGTCATCCATCATCCGGAGCTTTTCGAACCATCGTGGAATCCGAGCTGGTTTGTGGATGCTGAAGCTGAAGAAGGCCGCAGGATGGATGCCTGGGGGGGGGGGGGGGGGGGGGGGGCTCTCCGCCCGTTACTCACTTACTTTTGTTCTTGGTGTTGCTGACTCTGGAGCTCAGAGCGGCTTCGAAAGGAAAATAAAGATCGGAGAGGTTTAATGATGGATGTCAGGAGAGAACGTTTTTAATGCGATAAGGGAGAGAAGCATTTATTTTGCCTGAGGGTAAATGTGATGAATCTGAAATGTGTCAGGATCCTTTTTTTTTTTTTACATTTGAGAGTCAAGTTTAAAAGTCAAAAAAATATAAATGCTCCTACATGTTGCGTTTCAGTCCAGAAATACTCCTCAAGTGCCAAACCGGACACCAGGGAAGGACGCGGCGGTTTAAAAATCTCCACCTGTCGCCTTAAGTTGCTCAAGTATTCCCGTACAGCAGAGATCGTCTGTGACGGGACGCCTCGCTCGGACGCGGATTAATAAATCAAGCAGAAGTAAAAAAAAAAAAAAGACAATAAAGACGTCAGAAAGTCGAGCCGTTCTCATGGTTGCCGGGCCGGGCCGGCACCGGGCCTCGCTCCACCTCCATCCCACCGAGCCCCGAAGGTCGGCTGCGACATTTATTCCCCGCCCAGGTCCGCTGTGTTTCATCCGGGCTGGAACAGCTGGCCCGATCGCCCCCCCCTCCGCCCCCCCTCCCACCCTCTGATATGAAACTCTGCATCCGGTCAGACACTTTACGAGGACGGCGAGCCCGTTTCAGGTCTCCCCCGGCCTTGGCTAAATCCCCCTTTTATGGAGGAAGGATGGCAGCGGCGGGAAGGGGACGCCTGTCTCTGCGGTGATGGACCTGTAACCAAATACCGAAAACTAGGAGTGGGGGGGGGCAGGCTGACTGACAGGTGGAGAGGTGGCCTGTTTAGCAAAGCTTACCGGAGAGATGGTTCGCGTGGCCGACAAGGCCCAATTTTCGACATTTAAACGGAGTTTAAAAGTGGAGAAGAAGCAAATGACACCAAAAAACACAAGATCACACTCACGAGGCGTTTAATGTCAGAGAACATTTTGCCCTTGTGGTGCTGGGTGGGGGGGGGGCACCGTGACATCTCGCCGTTTCCAGTCCCCGTTTTTGCGACATTTACGCTGTATGAGACGCTGTACTTAAGTCCTTGTAAAACACAGCGTATATACGGAACACAGGAAGCGCTTACGACACCGCGTTCGGTGCTCTTCTGCTCGTCACCGGGCCGAGCAGCGCGTTCAACGCACAGGAAAAAGAAATCCTGGTCTCTGAGGTCCTGGAGCCGCTCGGGCGGCGTCTAAGAAACCAATGACCCGGGATCCGGATCCGCCGCGTCCCGCCGGGGCTTCTTGCAGGTCAGGGCCAGCAGCAGCAGCATGGGGAGGTGCCAGAGGCTGCACAGGAAGAGGCTCCGCGCGCTGCTGCGGTCCCCCCGGCGGTAGAAGCGGTAGGCCAGGTAGGCGATGTACGCGTTGATGGGGAGGGAGATGACGGGGAAGGTCCAGGTGGTGACGTCCAGGGGGGGCGCCAAGGTCGCCAGGCCGATGAGGCCGGCGCTGTGGCGCAGGGCCACCCGCCGACACATCCCCGGGTGGGTGACCGACATCATGCGGTAGCCGCCGCGGGAGTAGTCCTCCCTCAGGTTCCAGCTGAGCGAGTTGAAGTGGGGGAACTGCCAGCTGTACAGGAAGCCGCCCAGCAGCAAGGCACCTGGGGGGGGGGGGGGGATAAACCGTTTCAGTAGAGCGGTGCGAGTCCGCTCAATGCACCCCCCCCCACCCATCGTACCTGGGTCCAGACACCCCGTGGCGGCCGTCCACCCCATCACGGGGGGGATGGCGCCCACCACCGCTCCCACCCAGGTGTTGGTGATGCTGAGCCTCTTCAGCGGCGTGTAGCAGCAAGTGTAGAGGAAGACGTTCAGGGCGCCGAGGAAGCCCGTCAAGGGGTTCGCCGCCAGCGAGAGCAGGGCGACGCCGGGAACGCCGCAGGCCAGGGCAAAGGTCACGGCGTGGAGGGGGCTTTAGGGAGAACGAGGAAGCAAATAGACACGGGGCGGGGTTTAAATTCAAACTCAAGGCCACCGCCACGAAGACGATGATGGCGGTGGACTCACACACACACACACACACACTCACACACAGCAGCCATGTTAAAACAGGAAGCTCATCTGATAAGAGTTTGTCAGGAATTTAAGCGGCGCTGCGACATGAAGGACACGTGTGAAGGAAACCACGGAGGCGGAGCCTAGGACTTCCTCCTCCTCCGCATTCCCCTGATCTTTAATTGAAAGCAGCGGCGGCGAGGTCTGGTTCAAATTCACGAGTAAATGCGCCATAAATTAAGGAGGGGGGCGGGGGGTTAAAACGTTGACCAAACGCAGAGCTTTAAAGACAGCCAGCCGGGGGCTTTTATTTTGGTAGTGCGGGCGAGCGGGGCATTAATGTGATTAGTGGCGTTAGGTGTGTTTAATGTGGGCTGAGGGCGGGGGCCACGCAGGCCGGATAGGGGCTTGCAGGCAGTGGGCGGGCTCCGCCGGGGGCCTGAGGTGGGTTTACTGTCCTCCGCTTACAGTCCGACACAGCGGCGCTGACGGGGGAGGCGCGACTGAAAGCTCTAACGGGAGTCCAACGGGACCGGAGGTCATTTTGTTAAATGATTAAAAACTTCACCCTCGATTCCCGATCTTTAAAAGCGGAACAACCGTACCTGATCTGTCCTCTGACGAGTGGGCGGTTCTTCGTGCGGTTCATGTTGGAGTCGAAGGGAACCTCGAAGTACTGCAGAGGCAGAACAAACGGGGGGGGGGGGGGGGGGGGTTACTGGGAGGAAGAAATGCACTGTAGCGTTGCGAGAGCTGAGAAAGATTTAGAAGCTTCAGGACATCTAGAAACGTTTCGATAACGTCGGCGTTATCCTGGAGAGGAACTGCGAGGGGAGAGACGCCCTCCGAGCTAAACGCTCACCCTGCAGAGAATTAATGGAACGGAGGTGGAAGGTGGAGGCCGTAGCTGTTGGGTGGGAGGAGCAGGAGCAGGAGGAGGAGGAGGTGTTGTTGTTCTGGGATACAAATATGTGAAGAAGTACTTCGGCTCCTGCTCTGGACGAGTTTGCTTCAAAGTGCTCCCATGAGATTATCAATGTGTGACTAAAATGCAAACACATGCGGTGCTTAAATGCAGGAACTGGCTAATCTGTGTGTGTGTGTGTGTGTGTGGCTGTGTACAGCCAGCACATGGACAGCATAAGAGCATCCGAGTAATAAAGAGAACTGATAAAGTACTTCGGACAGACGGCATTAAGAGCCATCGCTCCTGGAATACGTCTAACAAACAGATAATCCGTTTTTCTTTTCCACTTCCAAGATTTACAACAAACAAACAAAGATCCTGGTGGAAAACACGGCTTTTAATTTCACACACGTTTGGTATTGAAGTATAAAGGATTATAAAGTCGAAGCAATAATTAGCATTAGCATTATCGATATCTCCCCGATATCTAAAACCCTTCCAGCACCCACAATCTTGAAAGTGAACTCTGGAATGCGTCCCAAAGAAAGTTCCCAGCTCTCCCGTTCGGCCTTTGGCCCGCGGATCGCAGTCGACCCGGGTCCGTGCGGACCGGTCCAGGTACAGCGCCATTTTCACCCGGCGCTGTGCGGTCCTCTCCGTCGTGCATTTTAGACACGACACGGCGAGTAAACGCCATTTTGTTGAAAGCGTACGCCTTAAAAGACCGGCTTAGAACCACGCGGCCCGAGCAGCTGTACGGACCCGGATCACAGAAAAACATCCCCGGCTCCGCTGGGACACAGGCGCAGGCCTGAGCCAGATGTCACCTGTTGGTCCCGCTGGAGCCGCGCGGCAGATCCGGGCGGCGCGCTCTGATGCGTGAGAGCTCTCAAAGCGGCCTTCGACGCCAAACTGTGAACCGTCTCTGATCAACCCGCTCGACGAAACAAGCAGCCGAAGATCTACGTGGATTAAAGCTCCCCTCAGAAGTGGATTTAATGGTTCTGGCAGACGCTCGCCATGTTTTTTTTTTGAAGTCGCATGAAAGGACATGACTGGAACACAACAGACGTGGCGCGCAGCCATGAACCAGTCACAACACAGAGCTCAGTTCAGCTACATAAATGTTATTTATGATCTCTTGATTTACACCCGGAAGAACCGGTTGCACTCCAGAGAAGAGAGCTGGTTGTAAAACTTTAAGCATTATAAACGTTTAGTTTCTGTAAGTGAGAAAATATTTGGAGGTGAAAGAGGAAAAAAAAAAAAAAAAAACTGCATCTGGACAGGCCGCAGATGTTTCTTGCGTTTCTCGTCCTCTGTTGACGCGATGAAACGAACGCTTGGTGCGATGACAAGCGAGAATAAACAGTTTGATCTGCGCGTGTGAAAACCCGACGGCGCCGAGCTTCGGCCTTAGCGGCACGGAAACTCGTCCGAGCTACGACTTCTCCTCCTGCTCGCCGTCCCGCCAATGTCTCATCCCGCTTTCAGCTGCAAACCAAACCCGTTTCTCTTTCCAGCGGCCTGCAGAGCCACTGGTAGCATTTCATCTGGCACGGCGTTCTTCTTGAGGTTCTGTTCAGACCGGGAAACAGCGCCTCCTAGCTCGAGGGAGGACTCGGATTTTAAGACGAACCTTCACGGAGAAGATCCTCGATCGGAAAAAGACAGAATTCTTTCCTCCCCCCCACATCGCGTGAACCGCGACCCTGCCTTATATATTTGCCGCTTTAATAAATGATCCCTCTGAACAAAAAAAACAAAAAAAAGTGAATCAATCTTCATTTGCACGCCGGCGTCAGTCGCAGCTGGATTCTTGCAGACGCATCCGTTTTCACGCCGCTGTAAAACATCCACTGAGTAAACAAGACAAATTCCTGCATTGGAGTGTTGGCTGGCCCGTATCTCCAGTCTGCGTCTGCTACGTTAACGGTCACGCTAATGAGGGCATTTCACTGCGGTTCCTGACCACCATTAAACAGGGCACGCGCACGCGCACACACACACACACACACACACACAAGTGCTTTCTACTCGGCCTCAAATACTGTGGGAAAGCATCAGCGAACGGCGAGCGAGTAGAACCTCGCTGGCTGTGTGGTCGTTTGTTTAGAGAGAAATAAACAGTCCCTTCCGCCATCGACGGGCATTTGCAAAGGACTGTGTGAGTGTGACTGACATGAGAAAGACCGAAAGGCTCTCAACACGCCGGGCGAGGCCTGACTGCGTCGTACGTCTGAGAGAATGCGAGTGTTTAGATCTTTCCAGCGCAGCTGCGTCCGACCACAGCGAGGCCGAGACGGGTGTCGGCTGATACGGCCGGTCCCGAAGACCCCGGAGAAAGTTTAGAACTTCAAGGCCCGCTCGTCCTCGGAAGATATCCTGCCGATCCAACGAAGACCGCCACAGAGTGAGACGGGCTTTACCTTCTTCAATCAACGCCATTGTTCCCGCTCCCTTTCTTCTTGTCAGCATGTTGTGTAAACTAGACTTATGATAACACACATGCAGGTCCAGTTGAAACGGCGCAGCTCAGTTTGGTTCAAGGACAAAGCGAGAAACACCAGGATGACGACTGAGCAACTGCTGATAGACGCGATGCTCGGGGGGACGGGGGGGGGGGACGTTCCTGTTAAGAGTCTGTCCTCCTCCTCCTCCTTCTTTCACAATCGTGGCACAAAAAGGCAAAGTTTCTATTTTCCCCGATTGATTTAGTTCAAGTGGAAACTAGTTTCTATTTTCATTGTCTCGTCAGACTTCACTCGACGAGTCTTTTTTGTCGACGGCACGACGGCTGCAACCGAGGCTTTAAACAAAGACGGCAATTTCAAAGCGGCAAAGTGTCATTAAAAAATTGTGGGCTTGTGAAATTGGAGCCACTCTTCGCCTGCCCACCCATTCTCTTAAAGAGCAATTACTATGAGAGAAGCACACGGATAAAAGGCAGGCGACCGAACACACACACACACACATATACGGGTGCCACGGGCGCACGTTATCATTCTCAGGCTGATTACAGCTCTGTGGGTGCAAAATGAATGGGCGCACGGCAGCGGTTACTTCCGTCTGCTTGAATGAGTGACGAGTGGTGATTAATGGCGTCCCGAATAAAACGCCTGTTGAGCTCCAAGGCCTTTGTGTGTGTTTTCATGCCACTCGTGTCGGAGGCACGCGGGCAGACGGATAATGGCGCGGAGGACGGATGCGGCTACGCAGACTTGTCCTGCAGCAAATGGCGATGGCGACGTTTCGGAACGGGTAAAGCAACACCCCCCCCCCCCCCCCCGATGACAGACGCCTTTTCAAAGCAGGGTGACATTATGCAGCCGCACCTACATTTCAACTGTCATGGAGTGATATTTCAGCAGCTAGCTTGCAGGTGAGCGCCGGTATTGAGTGAAAACAGCGATTGAGGCCTGCAGCGGGATAAAGTAATGACGGTCGATGCATCGCTTTCCTACGCCGCCGTGATCTCCTGGTGCTCCGTACAGAGGAGACGGGAATACGTGCACACATGCACCGGATCTGCAGAAACCGAGACACGCCCGGCTTTTAACGAAAACCTCGATCTATGCTGGTAACCGTTTTAATTTTCCGGCGAGAACACTCGTCCTGAAAGCTTCTTGGTTTGAATCAAATCAGCACTCGGGGCATGCTCGCAGGAACGCCATAAACGGGGCCGCTTTTGTCAATTATCCACGGACTGCAGCGTTACAAAGGGTGTTCCTGCTCGCCTTTGGCTAAGGTACCTCCAGATTGGGGGGGGGGGGGGGGGGGGGGTCCGGATTCATCGGGCTTCATGTTTGAAACGGGTCCAAACTCAACGCCGACGACGCCTCCGAAAGAAGCGGAAGGCCTTCGTCGGTGGACCAACGTTCCCTCGGCTTTCATGAGCGCGAGGCGTTCACCGCCGCCACATAGCACTGAGGTGGGCGTCGACCTCCCTCTGACTCGAGCCTCAATGGTGTCTCACTCCTGCCTTGTCGGGCACTGAAGCCTGTAATCAGTGTTTTGTCAGAATCCAAAGGCTAATCGGGGAGGTGTGTTTTGGGAGGGGCTCCACCTGCCCATCAGTCACTGGCGTCCCCCCCCCCCCTCCCCCGGGTGACGGCGGCTCCCAAGAGACGCCTCACTCCTACCTCTCGCTGATATTTCAAGAGCTCCTCTCCGTTGGGCTTGATGCCGCCCGTTTCACCGACTGAACGAGGTTAGCTGGTATTTCAAGGATTCACATCAGTCGGATCGCCGCGCTGAGTCAACACACCCTTCGAGTACTTGGACAGCTGCTGCAGCGGAGACATCGCCACTGGATTTGACTCCAATAAGACCGTCCGGGCACATTTCCACGCTTCCGATCCGCCCAAGAAGATCGAAATGCCAGGACAGCGTCCACGGTTCGATCGCAGACTAGCTGATTTTTGAAATCCTCAAACAACATCAGAACCGGGACAATTTCTATGTCGCACACTCTGCGTAGAGATTGAAGTGAAACAATTTGGTGAATAAATTTGCTGTTTTATGCTAATTTTCCTCAAAGGAAAGGCAAATTAAAAGCAGAAATAAATCACAAATTTAAGAAATCAGCAGAAGCCAGATGATTAAGATCCATTTATGGTGGAAGATGGCTGCCTGGCAACAGTATTTGATCACGTTTCCCCTCGGGGCGTCATCTTGGGGGTATACAATAGATGGATTTACCCTTCACGACTTTATTAGAGGAAAGCATCTGCCTCCCTTCTGGGCTGCAGGAGATCCATTTGTACAGTGTGAAATGGAACGGCACCCCGGTGTTGACAAAGACAAAAGCCTTGAAAGAAATTAACTATTTAACAGCTCTGTCTGGTTAAATATTCATTTCAATCAGAACTGAAAAGATTGCCCATGGAGACTCTGTTCCATCTTGATAGGCAATAATAAAAAAAAAGAAAAGAAAAAGACTTTCCATCCCTTCTCTCCCGGCTGCAGAGCGACAGCTTGGTGGGCATGATTAAAACAAAGTGCTCAAAGTAATAGATGTCAAAGATCAGTTTGCTCCTTTGTTGGAAACCCGAGGCATGAAAGGGATCTGATTGTTTTTGTTAAATATGCCCACGACATAATCCTCACAGATTATACACGTTCACACGGCTGCTTAAACGAAGCCGACAGTTCTCATTGGCGTTCAACGCAGGAAACAAACATGGTTCGTCCATAAATACACGGTCATAGTAAAAGTACACGACTCGTCTCGAGCAAAAAGAAAAGACGCTTCAAAAAGTCTGTGGAGGTAATCTCCACAGACTTTTTTGAACCCGGATCTTCTGTCTCTGGAACAGACACGGTTCTGGTGGTGAAGGGTTTTCATTGTCCTTGAACAGCACAGTGGTCGGCGGGGTTTCGGCAGCGACGGGTTCCCGTTACAGCTAACGATCATCTCGAGAGGTCCGAGGTTTTGAGGAACCCCGGGCGACAAAGATAGGAGCCCGAAGTCGGAAAATTTAAGTGTAGGGGGGCTCAGCCGGAGGTCCACCGCCCACCACGCCACCGCGTCTCGACGACACACTGGCGTCGTCGCGGACGCTTCGAGCGTGCGACGCCGTAGCTTCCTATCCAATCACGGGCCCACAATGTTCGGCCGTTTTTAAAAAAAAAAGGTTCTCTAAACATTTGGTCTCGTTTACAACCTCAGAAAAAAAAGTTGGAGATATCTTTACGTCTTGCACAAAGCACAGATGGAATCACTGCGTAGCTGCAGCACGAGCGGCCGCGCCACCCGCCTCCATGTTCAGTCATGCACCCACACACAGGCGGGTAAATAATGCATGCCTGCACAGGACGAGTGGCAGAGTTGATGTGCTGGGGGGGGGAGGGGGGGGCTTGCTTGTGCATGCCAGCCTCAGACGGCTCACCTCGGGGGAGGCGCACACAAGAGAAAACTGTGTCGTGGTCACGAAAGCAGAAACAACACGAGGCGGCGGCGAAACAAGCCGGATTGAGTTTCCCTCAAAACAAGCACACGAGCTGACGCGGTGCGACTCGGACTGCAGCCGCTGTCAAAACAGCCAGGCGGTCCTTACCCGACAGCCGAAGAGCCGTATGAAGGCTGCTTCACACTGCCGGGGGCGCTCAGACTCCCCGGGGGGGGGGGGGGGGGCTTTCTTTAAGGCTCCATCAGACCCAATTATCCAATTAGCTGAAGCAGCAGTCAGACGGTGGTGACGACGGCTGGAGCACCTGTGTAGGCTGGGCCTGGCGTGGGGGGGGGGGGGGGCTCTCGCCCTGAACCCTAGACCAGCTCCTTTTTTTTTAGCTAATGCTAACCAGCAGTTGGACCCCGCTGTTTAAGAAATACGTTTTCTTTAGAGTAAAGAACTCCAGACAGGCTTTATAATTGATAATATAAATTCAAATAATGAATAACATTCACTTTTCTCTCGGCGGAATGTTTTGGATTATTTGTTTTTACTATGGTGAGAAAGTAGACAATAAAACATTGTCGTTACGTGACTCCGAGCGCTTACACCCTTCCATCAATTTCCCCAAATAGAGTAACACTTTAAAAGGGAAACCACAACAGTTTCTGTTTGCCCCGCGGGCGCTTCCCATCGGGACAAAGAGCAGCCCCGGGTTCTGACAGGTCCTCTAAAACGGTCTGGCTGAAGCATTTTGGTCTCCCTCAAGGCATTTTCTTCTTTCCTCGCGGTAATTTGGCAGTTGTGTGGTCGCATACTTGCGTCCTCTTCAGACGCAGCGCATTAAGAGATTAGAGACAAGCAGCGGAATCCATTGATAATTATCTCCGCTCTCTGCTTTTTACTCGTTCGACACGCTTTTGATTTGACTTTTCGTACAGAACGAAGCGTCACCGACGGAGACACAGCCGTTTTTCCAAGATGAAAGAGGGAAGTAATTAAAGGAAACCAACAATAACCTGGCAGCAGATCCGAACGTTAGAGAATGTTCCTTTACACAGACCAAACGGATGGCCGGAGCGTTGAGCTCTTTCACACAGGTAAGGATGGGCGTGTCCTTGGCGTGTCGGCCTATCGCAGAGCACCCTCATTGTCGCAGCCCGACGTGCAATTACATGTCACACATGACATGCCTTGTGCTTCTGTGTGTGTAATTACAGTGAAGAAAACGACACCGCACGCCAAAGAAAACAGCACCGGCAACAACATCGGAAGCAGAATGACAATACTTTTCATACCAGACTAACAGCGGGAGACCGTAAACCACCGACATTGAAGTTCACGCCTCATCATGACAGCCAGCATTCAGATCAACAAGTATCCTCAAATGACTTGGGGGGGGGGGAAACTCAATAAAACACGCAACAAGCTGCGTTCACAAAGCACCGTTTCCCCACAGCGACACCCACATATCTCCACACCCGCTCGCGTCAACGCCCCAAGTTCACTTCATTCTCACAGACAGCAGCCGGAATGCTGCCCTTGATGGCATGGGAGGCGGGCAGACGGGATTGGCCTCAAAAGGGCAGTAACGCGAGGTGCAATCAATAGCGAAATTACAGGCCAAAGCCACCGCTGAGCGAGTTCAATCTCAGGCCGATGGCGAGGTCACCCGTTAAACTAACATTCTCGAGTCGCGGGGCAAATTCCTACGCACAGCGTCAGCGCCGGCAGACGGACGCTGCGCTTATTGCAGCCATTTTAAGTGTCTCTTTTGTTTATAGCTTTGAAGAAAGCTTTCAGCGGGGGAATAATAACAGCATTACAGTTTGCTCAGAGCATGTTTGAGACGTGCAGCAGCAGAGGAATGCAGACTGGACCTAAAAGGACGTGCTGGGAGCCCGAGAACTTTCTAGAACACACAAATTGCGTGTGTCCAACAACGAGCCGGTGCACGCAAAGTAGGAATTAACTCTTCACGAGTCCTACTGACATTGTGGCGAGAACTGACCTGGTTGATTGTATTGGCGGCACAAGAGGCAAGGCCCGTTCCCAGAGACAGCGCGACGAAGCCGACGGGGTCAAAGGCCACCGGCGCCATCGCGAAACCGGCTGCTGAAGTTATGACCACCAACGCTGAAATCAGAGGAGGATCAATACAAACCTCGATTGTATATATATATATATTGTATCTATGGTACAGTTTTCCTTGCTTGAGCGTGAGAAAATGATCCTAATCTGATACTACTATAAAGATCTTTAACGTCGCCGATCTCTGTGGGGTCAATAAACTGGTGACAAAAGACATGACGGCGCCTTCTCAATGAACTTTGGACAGCAACAACGAGACTCCAGAGAATCATTGTCCAGAGATGCTCCTCCATAAAAGACACACACAAGCCCTCCTACACTTCATAACAGAGTATGCGGATGTGAAACAGAGGCCTTCTAGCATGTTTTTAGATAATCTAATGATAATGTGTAGATTATTTTCATCATCTATTGACTGCAGAGGAGGAATTTCACGAGATCTTTGTATCGTCTCTTATCTGAGAATAGCTCATATTATATGAAAAAAAACAAGGCTGTACAGTGTACTTTGTACACACCTGTGAGTTTGATTTTGGCCAGCCTGGAGTAGATATCAGGCAAGTCGGCAACATTAAACTCCAGATGTCTCCATTGCCGGTCGAGACGCGCCTGCTTCGCTTCATCCGTCTCCACTTGGACATGAGGAGCCTCATTAGAATCCACATTTGGCATTGAACAGTTTTGCACTGATGCATCGTCTGCATGTGGCTTCAAGGCGGATATTTCAGGCTGAGCCTCCCCGGTCCCGCCGTCTGGCTGCGAAGCAGGATCAATAGTTGGTATTCTCTGCAACCGTCTTTGAACACCGTCATCTCGCTCTTCCCCAACGGTCACGGCAGGAGCCCGCTTTGGGACGGCACGTTGGTGAAGCTCACCGCTCCTCTTCGTCACGTACTGTAAGCAAAACAAGTCCGTAGGGTGATTTACATTTATGGCAACAAAAGTCATCATGGGCATGTAAAAAAAGAAAATAAAGAAAATGGGTTCAATTACAAACAAGTAAATACAGGCTAAGGCAACCGATACCTGGCGTTTCAAGAAGTTGAGACGCTGGTAGGTCAGCCAGGTCGAAGGATCTCTCCTGTGTAGCTGAATCAAACCGCGAGCAGTCTGATTACGTAGAGAAGCATGTTGAACCGATTTCTGCTTTACGGTCGCACCGACCAAACCTGGAGGAAATGCACAAAGTGGTTACGTGGCCATTAGATTCAATCCTGCAGATTAGAAAGACTTGTTTGGGGTAATTGAGGCACGATCAGTCACTGAATCGCTTGTTCATGTAATAAATGCATTTAACTAGAATTAAATAACGTTGCTGCACATCTAGGACCAATAAATCTTTATTACACAGAGGTCTTAAGCTGCGTTTTAGAGCATTTTGAGCTGTGCTAATTCATCTTCATGCTCATTTTGGTATTCTATCAGACAATATATTTACATACGTAAGGCTTCGTTCGGCGAGAATTCCCCCAGTAAGTCAGAAGAAAGCAAAATGAGGAAAGAGGTGCTGTTATTATGAGTCGACATGTTATAAGTCACAATTTACATGCTTCTTCTTTCTCTTTTCATGTTCTCTGACATTAACAATAATGCAGATTATCGTCAATTTTAATCCGGCAGCAAGTTACTAATTCGAGCCTCTAAATATGCGGGTGACTCCCACCTAAGGTCACAGCTAGCTTCTTACCAAACAAGCCGGCTACGCTAAGCTACTCAGTTAGCTCCCTCCCTAGTTACAGAGGTCGTTTTACGTAAACGCTGCGCGGCATTTAAACGAAACGTCGCCGTTTCCCGTTCAGTTACCTGAGAGTCTGCTACATGGCGATTTATACATGTTCTCCAACCATGAAACCGGCTCTCGTTCCGAGCCTTTCACACACTGCGCGACTCCATTGTGACCTCGCGAATTCGTCAGAGACACTTCCGGGGCACACACTCATATGCGTTGGCTCGCGCTCTGCTGTGCGTGGTGCGTCACACAAAAGAGGAAGTACCTTCAAAATAATATTCACTGACACCGTATATTTGTTATAATAATATAACAAATATACTATGATTACATCTATAATCAGGTAAAATTTAATTTAGATTTTTAGAGAAATATAGTAAAAAAAGAAAAAAGACAAAGTATCAGTAAATAATATAATCTAAATAAGTAATGAATACAATAATGACATTGTAGTGTAGATCAATATATCAATGCTTTCATTCACGTTTTTGACGCTTTATGACACTGAATTAATGTTCAGAGGTCTGTTTTTCCATTTGAGACGATTTTAAAAGGCACCATGAATAATTTTCATGATGACTCCATTTACCTTCTTTGGTTTGTTTTTTATTATTCAGAGAATGTGACTCCCACCGGATAAAACGGTTGCTTTTCCTAATTCTACAAACAGCACCAGCATTTAAGTAATTTGAGAGCCTATTAGTTTCAAAGGGAAATAAATAATTTGATAGATTTTTTTAAACAACTGGAGACCTACCTTTACTACAGCGACATTAAAACAGTGCGTTTATTTGCACGAAACGCCACCTGGATTCTAATTCAACTGACCAATAAATCTGAGGTGAACACGGGATTATTTTTAACTTGAATTTTATATGTCTGGCCTTTGCCTCCCGCCCTTGTGCATCCTCTGCCCAGCCCTGCTATTTGGCTTGTTATTTATGTGCATGATCATCTTCGGTGCAGTTTTTCATTTCCTGCAACAATAACATTTTACTAAGCCGGAAGGATGATTATTTTCCTGCTCTGATTGTGAAGCATAAACTCATTATGAAGAAATGAAAATTATTCCTTGTTGTTTATTTTCTTATTAAATTCAAGGAATCCAATTTTTGAATTGACACCTACCAATAAACGCAGAATCAAATTACATGTACCACTTGTTTTATGAATAGCCATGAAGAAAATATTCTGCATAATCACAGGTGCTGCCAATGAACTCCAATCCGACTGCAATCCAATTCTCCTGATCTATCTCTTCCGCTCCTTTCCCCTGCCAGCTCCTCATTCCCCGTTAAGATTACACGGCGTAATCTTCTTGTGCCATCGCGATGCGAGGACTGATGAATGCCGACGAGACACGCGAGGCCATCCCGGATCTGGAGGAGCGCCTATATTACAGAAGAAAATCATTACGCGCTATATTCTACAAGATTTCATTCTGCACTGACCCGGGCAACCTCCTTTGGGGAAGGTTGTAATTTAAGTGCTGAAAAGGGGGTTTATTGTGTTGTTATACAATTTAAATGGAGGCTACAGAAATGCATTTTCCAGTGCTATGACCAAACTTATTAGTTGGTCCGTTAGATGTTTGTATGTCAATCTGTAGACCCTGGATGATTCCATGGAACAACATTAGTACATTTTGACTGTATAATTTGATTTTGTTTATTAAAAGGTGAAACATGCGATCGCTGAGGGTTTCCAGAAGGCATATGGCACTCGGTTAGATAATTGCACATCACTCCAAACATGCTTCTAATGCCTTCTGTCCATAAGGTGGACCAAAAGAAAGAATCTGAAGAGCAGATGGACTAAAGGAGCGGAATGGCTCAGTAACAATAGGAGGGGTTTGTGAGGCCTGAAGGGCTCTTTCAGGGGCTCTTTACAGTTTTCCTAGCTCTGGTGGTGGTCTCGGCATGGGGGCCTTTTATCACGCTGCTTTCACCGCATCTTGAAAACATGAAATGGCTGTAAACATTCTCTCCAGAGAGAAACAAAGAGACAAAAGGAGTCAAGGTTTGCTTTGTGTGCGGATGAAGACGTGCAGTTTGTCAGAGTGAAAAACAGGCTGATGTCTGGAAGGCGACGCCGGAATGCAGGAGATGTTTGGACTCACCGTAAAATATATATATACATATGAGGGAAATATTTTTCCTTTAAAATATTTCTATTTGTAATTTTTTATTTAAGTATTTCTCAGGGTTTTAATGTGTTTTTATTTGAACAATAGATAAATAAAAGTGAGATATAAGGAAATGAATGTGATGACGCAGCAGATTACATGTCATTTCGCTCGCTCACTGAAGATTTGCATGTTGGTCGCGTTAATAAGTGTCATTATTAGCATTCATTTTTAACTCTAGTTTTACATTTCACACTGGGGAACGCACTAACCAGATATAATGTCACTCCCTCCCCCAAAGAAACCCCAATAAATGGCGTACTGAAATACCGGGGGGGCCTCCCAGACCTGTCATCGCCTCGGTTCTTCTGCTCTGATTTACAGGCGCTGCCCCAGAGGCTTCAGTGTCATCGCTAATCCCACAGGGATGACCATCTGAACGGCGGCGGGGTCAGACCGGACAAAAAAAAAAAACCTCCCCAGACATGCTGCATAACTCCAAGCAGAAACAGATGCAGAGACGCTCCCCGGTTTTAATTGATTTTCAAGGGCAGCATCTTGTTGTCATAGTTTGTCTAATGAGACCCTGGCTGGCGCCCTCCTGCCGGGGCTGGTCATCCACCACCCCCGCCCCGGCGGGATGGCACCACGCTGGAATACTGACATCGCTTGTGGAATTTTCATGTGGGACAGACTCTTCCTCCCTTTTAAAACCCACCCAGACTCCCTTTCTAAAGGCATTTTTGAGTTCTTCAAGCATCCGAAACCTCAAGAGGGAGGACCGCTGTCCTTCCCAGCTGCTGCTGGCCGGGATCGAGGCTTGCCCTCTTTCCACGGGCAACAGGTATCGTCAGTCCTCCAATGTTTATGTCTGAGATCATGGGCGACTTTCTGGGCCTCCAGCGGCTAAGCCTCTAATTGGCCATGGCTCATCAATCACACAGAGGAACCCCTTCACCCAAAGTCTCATCCAAACAGCTCAGAGGAATGGACTCTATACGTCTCCCAAAGGCCTAAAAGCGGGCCAAGGGAGGGGCAAGTGGGCTGTGGGAAACCTGCACTTATTCCAAGTTGATGTCAAGTCATGTACGTGTCTGCCCTTTGTCTGAAACCTCGGTTTGCGTTGTGGCGAAGGAGCACACGATGCTATCGCTAAACGGCGCTCCAGTCCGATAACTGATTGTGTTCGTTTCATGCTGGTTTAAACATCTGGCTCAGCTTATTTGCCGTTTCCACCCTAACTTGACCTCACGGCGAGAACAAGAGCGTTTCTTTCATTCATTCCGGTTTGGTGGCGAGAAAGGAAAAGGGCTCGCTTCACGTGGCGTCGGACAAGGTGACACTTTGCATAATTCAGAAGCAAGTTCCAGACAGAGTCGGAGGGGTTACGTCGGCTCTTGAGTCGGTGTGTAGCCGCTATTTGAACTCTCGGAGTCCCGGATTTGGCCTCGGGACAACGCAGAGCCCACAAATTTGTCAAAAGGAATAACAAAAAAAGTCCACAAGACAGGCAGCTGACGGGGGTCACAGCAAATCCACAGACGGCATGCGTCACCCTGTGTGTGTGTTTTTTTATCAACCCTGGGTGTGTTATTTATTTAATCATTCTTTCATTCCTCCGGCTTGCATCACGCATCAGGTCACCCGTCGTGTTTGTCCACGGGAGACGTCCGCGTTAGAGGTCGCGGAGGTCTGATGAGGAACAAATCAAACAAAAAGTGGGTTACTGGGTTTCAATTTGTCGTATCATAAACACAAACACACACACACACACACACACACACACACAGTAAACCTCCCTGGAAACCAGCCCATGTCCAATCCCGTTCAGGAACCGAGAGTAATCAGCTGTGTCGTCCCCGTCGTAAATCCAAACCGCCGCGGTGGCTCCCGGCCCAGATGGGAATAGACCTTGTTCAGTCGCACTTGACTCCTCTGTCGTAAATCCACCGCCGTCTTCGCCGGATCGGTTTCCTGTTTTGTGCGTATAACCCAAAGAGAAGTGTCCACCAGGAGTGGTATTGCAAGCCTCCCGAAGAAGTCTATTTTTTTCCCCCTCCCCCTTCTGAAATAATGTCCCTGTTTTTAACCCACTGATATAGAACGGGTCCCTGCATAATGGAAGGTCTGTGAATAAATGAGAGAAACATGAGGCTTGGGTCAACAACGCTGCATTTTTTTTAAAATGAAAAGTCTTCAAGTGAAAAGAAAGATTTATGGGAGGCATGATCGTTTCTGTCCACACGGCTGTAAATTCTGCAGTGACTGAGGCTTTTCTTTCACGAAGGACAGACGGAGCCTCTCCGGTCAACCCCAAATCGCTGGAATACTTTTAACGCATAGGTATGAAGCTAGACAACAACATTAAATATCATTTCTATGACAGCGTTCTGACCAAACTATCTGAGAAATAAAGTAATGGTAAAGAATAAATTCCAAAGCCAAATTAAGTTGTTGAGTATGTCCTTCTTCTTCTTCTTTTTTACCTCATCCTGGCAGACTCTAGAGGTTCTCTAGAGGTTGTTTCTGTCCCCTAAGGACAGCGGCAAGGTCATTCTAGGCTCAAAAACAAATTCGGAGCCGGCAGAAAAAAAGCGAACATTTACTGTATGGTTTAGGCGTGAATCTTATCTAAACAGGCACAGACAAATTATGTTGGGTCCCAACAGTTTTTTTTTCACAGACTCAGAGGCATCGAAAAGAGTCATGACGTCACAGAACGTTTCATATATCATCCTCAACAAGCTCCCGAGGGTCTTCACGCACAAACAGAAGCTTAAGTCAGTTCAAGGGAACAGTTCATTTAAAAAAGAAGACGTTTGCATCCTCGGCCGTGCTGCCGCGCGCGTCGGGATGCGGTTAGATGACAGACGCCATCTTTCTGAAGGTCTTTTGCCTTTCAAAAGACCTCTGGGTTCATTTCACTTCATTTACGGAGCATTAAAGCGTTCATTAGAGCGGATTCCAGAGCTTTTACTTTCCCCATGCGAAGGCCCACCGGCACAGCGTGATAACAGGACTGCTTGTTTGAAACTTGACATGAGGGGCCTGTCGGGTTCATGAAAGTTCTTCTTTCATGCCCCCCCAGTCAGAGACGTCACATTGAAACCCCCCCCAGGGGGGGATCCGTATCAGACTGGGCATAAAGAATCACACAGATGTTTTGTTTTTTCTTTCAGGAAATCTGTCTCTGGTGGGATCAACAGGACAATCAGGCACGGGAAAAAGAGACAGACATTCTGTACTCGTGATTTTAATGTCTCCTGTACTGCAAATATATTATTAAACATGGACATCCCCTCAAATACAATACATGGGAATAGATGACTGATTTTGAGATAATTTTGAATGCAAATCTGCTGTGTGTGTGTGTGTGTGTTTTCTGGTGTCCAAATTCAGGTGTGTGCTTACTTTGAAGTGCCTATAAATGCTGTAGGACTAATTTGATTTAAAGTAAAATGGAAAACATGCTCTGACCCCTCGATGAAAAACAGCTGTGGCAGATGTGGTCGCCAGGCTGAGGTTGCATGGTTGTGTGTGTGTGTGTGTGCGTGCTTCTCCAAGCTGGATACCTTTCAGCAGGAAGCGGACACGTTTGATCTCCCCGATCATCAAATCGCAGCGTCACATCCTCGTCGCTCACTGGAGCTGCGTCTAATGATGGCTTCCTCCGTTCCCTCCCTTGATCCACGTGTGATCTGGATCGCAAAAAAAAACTGGGCCAATGTCCTGCATTTAAAGTCTGAACCGTGAACCTGCACCGTGGAGACTCTGGAATGATGGTGGAGGAGAACAAGACAATCATTCATATTCCGTCGGAATGCTTTTTGACCTTTTCCTCTGAATGTGAGGGACGTCCGCCTAAACATGAAGGATGCTATTCCTCACAACAAAATGGCCTGAATTGAATTTAGGTATGCATTTATTATATATTTGTTATTTTTTTCCTGAAATAAAAGGGTTCCCATTGCGGAATTCTTCCAAGAGTGATGAAAAGTAAAGCAACCTTAAATCGTGCGTGTTTTTTCTGAAGGTGATTCCCAAAAAAAACGTCAAATGCAACCGTCCTGTTGTCACACCATGGCGTCTCATTCATCCAGAAGCAGAATGCAGCTTCTCTTTGTCACGGATACAGATGAGGAAACCTGGAGGTAATCTCCGTTGTCACGGATACAGATGAGGAAACCTGGAGGTAATCTCCGTCATGCAGCTGCCGCTGGTGTCGGATAAACCAGCGTCTGTTAAATGATGGTTGAGTCCCGGTGTCGGGGATTTGTCTGTGACACAGGTGTCATATTTATTACCCCCCCCCCCCCCCATATATCAATAGTTGGCCAGGAAAAATACAAATAAAAAGCAGGAAGGAGCCGTATGTGAAGGAAGGGCTCAGCCAGATCCCTAAAGATAATCTTGTGTATGTTTAAAAGCCCGTTTACTTCCAGTCCTTCGGTTCTCCTTGGGACCACAATAAAACAGCCAGTATTAGGACGTGGAGCCGGTATGCTCCCCCAGGAGCCCAATGAGACTGTTTATTAGAGTTTGACCTTTCACCTTACAGGCAAATGGCAATGCTAAAAAAAACAATAAAGTGAATTATATGGAGGCCAGAATCCTTTAAAGGGATATACTACCTTTTTTCCCCATCCCTTTATGGCGATATCCAAAACACAATAATTTATTTCAGCCAGATATATTTAAAACTCATTTAAAATCAAACATAAATAGAAACTATGATTTTGCTAATCGTAGCTGAAGTCGCTGCACCTCCCCAAATGAATGGAACGACCAGCTTAAAGCAACAGTAGCCCTATAGTCTCCCAGTCAATCAATCAATCAATCAATCAGTAGATCACGCCTAATTGCTGAACTGCTCTGGTGAAAAGCTGAGGACGGGGCGCAGCAGAGGACGTTTAGTCAGCTTGGAATACTTTGCTTCCTTCAGTAAACAGACGCAGACCGGAGTGATAAAGTGCGTCCTCCTGGAGGACGTCGGGGATGAGACCCTCTAATTAATCCAAACACGAGGCGAGCCGGGGCTTTTCACGTCCCTCACGCCCCGTTGATGTACCCGTTTGATTCTGAGCTTCAGATGAGCGGGTGAGGGGGGGGGGGGGTGCGTTCGAGGCTGCAACTGAACTACATTCTCGTCCATTCAGGAAGATATTAAGTGCCTTGGACGTCATCCAGAAGTCTTCTTGCACTTTGTGATCGTGGAGCTTGTTAATTGATTTTCAGTCAGGGACGACGTTCAAGAAACAGGATCAAGGCCAACGGGGGGTACTTGTGGACGTCTGGGTGGAGAGACCTGCATCTAAATCTTTTCTCAGGGGAGTGGATTCAGTTCCGCTCGGATGCTGTCTTTTTTATTTTTCCAAGTTTAACTCCTCTTCCTTTTGCACGCCTTTTTCAATCACATTATATTTCGAGGGGAACGCCGTGGCGACAGAAGAACGTTTGCTCCGTTGGTGCCGTGAACATCTCAGGAGTCTGAATAGATGGAGAAGGGCAGGCGACCGGAGGAGGTAAATGAAACTGACAAGAAAATGAGCTACGAGATGTCTTTTAGTCTGACTGCTATTATCATCACCTCCGCAGTGGTCATCACCACCTTGGGAGTCTGCCGTCTGGGCCGAAGCACCGATAGGAGGAGCCGGGGGGTGGGGGGGGGGGGGGGGGCAGCAGGAGACAGAGCTCGTGTCGCTTAATAACAGGAGGAAGAGGAGGGTGCGGAAGGACAGGAGAAGACAAATGACAAGGGAAGGTGTAAAAGAGAATGATGTCAAGAGTGCAGGTTCACTGGATGAGAACTCCGTGAGATGTCAGGGCTACGAGGAGGGGGGAAGACGAGGAGGAGGAGGAGGAATTAAAGAGTCCAAATGGAGCAGGAGGAAGGACGAGACAGAGGAAGGGACGTAAGAAAGAAAAGAGTGAATGATATTAGGGTGAATGCTGCCGATATGCAGGCTTTTAACGGTGAACAAGAGGAAGACCTAGACGGCCGAACTGGATGAGGTGAGGCAATGAAGTGAAAAGAAAGGAGAAAAGAAGAGGAGGAATTGTGTTTCCGTGTTTAGTATTCCTTGTGGACAAGATGAAAGAAGATTCAAGGCGCACCTGCGAAATCATCTGCTATCAATGTTCTCTGTTTTTGACCCGGACGGCGGAGTAGCCGCGGAAGAAGGAATGATTTCATCCTCCCCTTCTGTTTTCTCTTCTCCTATTAGCAACTTTAGCAAACTCGACCACTTCAGAGACTTTGATGAATCTCCAAGATATACAGCTGTGAGCTGCGTCCTAGAAAGATGGCTCGGATTGAACAATAAAATACAGCACGGATGTCGACAGCATTCCCTCGGCTCCATTTCTGTAAAAAAAAAAAGAAAAACCTTAATGAGACCTTTCAAACGTCTGTGCGTTGCAAATTCAGGTAATTTAATTACAGCGAGGGGGGTCTGCAGCGTTTATAGAAACTCATGACCATAACCAACTCACCTTTATTGCAAACCATGCTGGTTGATGATGTGTGTGTGTTCTTGTTTCCCGGTGGCGCACCGAGGAACTAATATCGCATCGCTCTGTGGGCGGGTGAAGTCGCAAAGCCATTCGGCTGAATTGTGAACTCGAATGCCCCCGGAGTCGTTCAAAACGCCGTGAGGCGGCGATGCAAGACGCCGTTTTTTCTCAGTCGCCAGCTGACGCAGCATCCATGCTGCAATGCACTCGCTAAAAGCTTCTGCGCTTGACATGCTTTCATAAACTGCAGGGAACGTTTACCTGGATGAGCCGTCTCATCGGTCATTCACGACTTCCAGACTTTCTCGGATTTACAAGCAGTTTCTAAACAAATATTAAAAGTGCACAAAAAAAACCCCCAAAACGTGAGCAGCCTCTTCCTATCTCAGTTCAACGGATGGCATCAGCGGGGGCGTCGCATGTGGAGCCGACGGGGTGATGCTGGTGTGACGCCGCCGTCCTCAGGCGAGCGCCGAGCCTAATGAAGACGTGGCAGAGGCCTATTAGCGCAGATGGTTGTCATATGTATGCTAATAAGGAGCAAAGTGAATCACGTAGCCCCCCATCAGCACCACCTGTCTGCCTCACACAGCTACACCCGCCAGCATCCCCGCCTCCTGCACGTGAGCCCGCACGCACGCACACACACACACACACACACACGTGCTTTCATGCACTTGGCCTACCCTCCAAATCCCTTTGGAGAGACGAGTCTGTTCGCTCCAATCAACAGCTGTGTATTAAAAAGGAGTAAAGAGACAACATTAATCATCATCATGTTGTTCTTTTTGTTCTTTCGGCAGACAATAGAAGGCAAACGAGGCCGATGCACAAACGCACGCTCGATGACAAGGAGAAGGGCGGCTGAGTTGCCGTTTGTCCGCGTTGAGGGTGTGCTGAAGTGCGCTTATTCTGGTGAGGTGTCAAGTGTGGCTTTTGTGGTCGAAAAAACGTCAAGGAGGTTGGCGCCTTGCCTATTTCTTCTGGGTGTGTGTTTTAGGAGGTGGGGGGGGGGGGGGGGGGGTACGCAATTACACTCTAATATAGTTTTTGCAAGCGTGAGACACCTCAGGGATTTCCTCTGGGCCCCCTCTATGGATTTCTGCAGCTGTGAGAAAAATATTTTAGTTATAGGATAAATTTAAAAAGACATCCTGGAATTGCACTGATGGTTAAAAAAAAAGAAGAACATTTGGTAAATTAATTAAATCCTGGTTGCAGTTAAACCACTTAGCCCTAGAAGCAATAAGAAACCAGGACCATAGCCTTGCTAGCATCTTTGGGCAACCCTTCCAATCGAACTGGTGACATTGCTCTAAAATGACGTGGTGCAATACTCATTATCACTTTTCAGTCTTTGTTCTTTTACATGTCTGTGGAGGATTAGTATTAAAAAAAATAAAAAACTCTTAAATTGCTCTGCACCACTTCAATCAAAGCGTTAAATTACAGGAAAGAACCACCTAAGAATAAACTGTTGAGGATCAAAAACAATCCCTCTGCATGTCATAGTTCCTTTAAATCTCCTAGACTAGATAAAAAAATATAAAAATTGCTTATCGCTGTGAATTAAGGCAAAGTAAACTTTGTAATCCAGCGGGTTTAGTAGCCTCACACTTGTGTTAATCCCACGTTACGCTAATAAAGAGTTTGTCCTGCTAAACCTCTGCAGGCACAAACTAAGAGAGGATTAAAGCAGAAAGGAGGGGGTTTAAACTGCACTAACACAGGGATTAGATTATTTTAGATTGTGTACTGAATACTCCATTTAGGTGCAAAAATGTGATGCAATCACAAACAGTGAGCGCATAGGGTGATGATGAGCCCTGGAAAGCCTCCATGGGTCTCTTCAAACCCCCCCCACCCCACAGACCTCATGCAATAAGCTCTTTTTACAGCCCCGTGGACCCACTACCTGAGCTATCAGGAAATATTAGTGCCACCAATTTCATACTCTGTTGAGTTACTACCCATAATAATGACAAGCAGAGAGACGGCCCAGCCATTGATGAGGTCCCCCCCCCCCCGCCCCTCTGGGCAGGTACAGGTGGAGACGGCACCAAAGGGGGGGGGGGTTAGCAGAACGGCATATGTTTTCACTATGAGCCAATAATAGCACAGTCCTTGACTCATATATTGCTGTTCATTCTCTTTCTCCGGCTTCCCATCCAGGTGTAGAAGCTGGTCTCTAAATGAAAGCCACGAGCTCCACCAATGAGTTCAGGACTCCAGAGTCGATGGGGCGTGTCTGTCTATGCATCACTGCCACCATAACTTTTAATAATAAGGCATTTATATATATATATATATGCTGTCTGTCCCCCCGAATGCTCAGACACAGATGGAAAAAGAACACTGTCGGGTTTTCTGCTCCAACAAAGTAAATGAGGAACTTGTGTGGTAAACGCTTAATCCCGTGGCGACTCATGTAGGGAGCGAGAGCCAATCGCAGCTGACCTTCGGGGCGTGAGTTGAGGGGTACAGGGCTGCACATAGAAAGGCGAACCATTCTCGGTCACGCTCATGCCTACGGCCATCGAGTCACCGGTGCTGTAGAGTTTTTGGTGGTGATCACAGCTGATGAGGATCTCCCAGTGTCCCAGATTGAATGTAAGTAAAAAAAAAACGCCGCTATCGGCGTCTCCAACAGCGACACGGCGATCGCCGTGGGTGTTCAACGTCTGCGGCGGCCGACGGTGTAAAACTCTTTAAAAGTCTTTCACGCTCGCCCTCGCAGGTGGGATTCCTCGCCGCCTCGAGTTTACTTAGCGAAAACGCTCTGAAGGCCACAGCTGTGAAAACACATGAAGCGTTTGATAAATTGAGTACGCTGTACGTGTTTTTGACGCCGCTGGATTTGCAGAGCACACAAAATATCCTTTTGACCGGGTGATCGGTTGAATTTTTCACCGGGGTTTGAAAATCAGCTCCCTTTGATGGACATCCATCATTTAATGCACAGCGGGGGGGGGGGAAAGTTAACCTTATTTTGACTCCACATTCGTACTGACCTCCTCCAGTGTAGACAAAGCAGCACATTGTTGAGATACCTGCGTAATCGCAAGCCTCTGGAGCCTCTTGCCTTTTGACCCCGGCTGTATTATCCACTCCACACTCCCCCCCCCGGTCTTATCCGACGTGCGTCCTTAGGAAGACAGGCTGGGATGATGATAAAGGCTTGCAGCTCGCCCAGATGCATGACATAATTAGCAAGTAAAGCCGACCTTGACTGTGAATTCCCGCCTTACCACGTAACACCTCTCCTACTATAGCGAGACACATCGCTGCGCTATCGAGGTGAGGAGTACCGCAACTGTGATGCGTGGCAGAAGTTGGATGCGCGCTTTCTGTTTTTCCCGCTAATTGCCGCCTCGAATTTTTTCTCTTTATAATTTCCCGAACAGTAAGGGAGAAGGGGAGGGAAAAGCCGCCCCCTTTGGGTTTCCAAGGCCGTGTTCTTTATTTGTCAAAGTGCCGGGGCAGTTGTTTGGCAAACGGAGTGGAGGTGAAGCGTGATTAGTCTCATGCCTCGCTCGCTCTGTGACGTCTCTGACTTTGCAGAGTTAATAAAGGAGCCCGGAGGCTTCACATAAAGCCGCTCCGTGGACAAACGGCACTTCGATTTCAGGCATAATGGTGCCTTTGTGAGGCGTCGGCAATAATACGGAACTGCCGGGGGCCAAATTTACTTTGTCATCCAGTCTTTGTGAGACACTTACTCCATTTATCGCTTACGTACATGCCAGAGTACCGTGTGCACACATGCGTTTCAGCGTCAGCCTTATTAACACGGCTGTCCGGAGAGAGAGCGTCGAACCGCGTTTGATTATTCAAGCCATCGAGGAGAATTCCCCTGATTGTCCGAGCCAATCAGGCCTCAGCCCCAAGCAGTCAGGAGAACGGTCAATCAGCAGGAAGGCACGCATCCAAATTCTTCATTGCACCTGGTTTTCTTCTCAGGGTATAAATTGTAATTTCTAATTCAAGGATGATTTTTTTTTAATATTATTATTCCATTCATGCCATCGCCCATTCAAACCCCGGCATGACAGCGGAAGACACGGTTAGTCACCGATAGGTTATTAACACACATTTCTGCAGCGACGCCGACAGGCTGTTGTAACCTGCTGTCTTTATAATGACAAATGACATCCCTGCACATCTCTTTGATTGATTAGCACGTGCACTTTACTGTCTGGGCCATACAGTCACATGAAAAACAGCTCCGCCGCCGCGGCTGCCCTGTTTGACGTTTTAATCTACCGGCAGATTAATGGGTCGCTGGTGGGAAGGGACAATATTCCTCCATTGATTTCTTTTTTCTCTTCTGATTAATCAAAACCTTTCATTTTAGTGACAGGTTTACTTTTTAGCCCAAGAGATGTAAATAAAGCCAGAGGGTGAGAGAATGATAGTGCGCGTCCACACACACACACACACACACACACGTGTGTGTTGGCATTCCTCGCCAGGATGGGACACCCGCAGCGGCGTCCCTGCTCCGTAAACAGACTCATCAGGCGTCTCCTGTTCTGCCGTATCTCTATTAAAGCGGACCTGTTCACATATTTGTTTGTGGATCCGGGGAGTCCTTATTTCTGTCAGACGTACAGGGAAAGAGGAATAAAAATAAAAAACGGGGTGTCTGAGCCCTCGCTGATTTACTACTCAACTATAATTGAGTTGTAAAATCAAATCCAGAGTTATTTCAGGAATGCCAGAATGCGATTCCCTGGCTTGTTTACAGGAGGAGCCCC